>NC_068360.1:17991391-18178988 GCF_020536995.1 Dreissena polymorpha
TTGGTCATTTTATTTTTCATCTGTTTTGAATTAAACTTTTGCTGTACACCAGTGGTATTAAACGTACAATTGACTCTCTCTTTAAATAATTGAGAGAATGTTAAATATTTTCATTATGAGCAAATTATGATTCAATGTGCCGTATGACAATCTGGTCTATGATCAGTTTCTTGTTAATTAAGTTTTGCTCTTTTTTCATATATCGACTACATGATGGTCGCAGATACAAGAGTTGAGAAGATGCTGTTTACAATCAAATATTGGCCGAGACGTTGATCGAAACGGGCTTAATGCTGTCAGTCGGTCGACGTCGGACCATATGGCGCCCGCCATACGTCGGTCTTTGCCCGAGGACGTTGATCACAGAGCTTTGGCTCTGCATCGATCGACGTCACCGGGGATCAGTCCTGTCACCGGTGATCGGTCAGGTCACCAGGGACCGCACCGGGCACATCCATGGCACTGGTCTTTGGGGACCGGGCACTGGTCATTGGCTGGTCCGGTCACTGGTCACACTTGGGACCGGTCCGGGCACAGGTCACCGGTCATTGACTGGTCCGGTCAACGGTCACATGTAATCAAAAGTTTTAGTTGCATGTACAAAGATAGTAATTTAACAAATGAGCTTAAAAATACACTGCTGAAGTTTGTTATAAAAGTTATAAAAACCACCAGTAAAACCGACCCAAATTGACTTAATTGCAATGCATAATTTAACTCCAACTTAATATACTGATTATTTTAGGTATGCAGATCTTCGTGAAGACCCTAACTGGCAAGACCATCAACCTCGTGGTGAAGCCCTCTGCCTCCATTGCAAATGTCATGGCCAAGATCCAACAGATCGATGGAATTCCCCCAAATCAGCAAAGTTTAATCTTTGCTTCCCAACAGCTGGAAGATTGCCGTACCCTCTCTTACTACAACATCCAGAAGAAGTCCACTCTCTCTCTGGTCTTGCGTTTACCTGATCGTATAAAGATCTTCGCGAGGACCGTGACTGGTAAGACCATCAGCCTCGAAGTTGAGCCCACTTCCTCCATTGCGAATGTCAAAGCGATGATTCAAGACAAGCAGGGTATTCCTCCAGATCAGCAGAGGCTGATGTTTAATGGCAACGAGCTGGAAGATAATTGTTACCTTTCTACCTACAACATCCAGAGAGATTCAACCCTCCATGTGCAGTTAAAGTCAATACAGATCATCATTGTGAAAACCACTTCTGGCACAATGATCCCCCTCGAGCTCTTCCCCACTGACTCCATTGAGAGTGTCAAGACCAAGATCCAACACAAGGAGGGAATTCACACAGATATGCAGAGGTTGATCTTTAATAGCCTTCAGCTGGCAGATGGTCGAACCCTGGGTGACTAAAACATCAATGATGGGGCTAAGCTCTTCCTGGTTTTGCGCGTCGCCGGTTCCTGAACCGCATGCAACCCTTGCGAAAAACAATGGAGCTTAAAATTATAATAATAATTAAGGTCCATTTTTATTTCCGATATTGTGTAAAGAATTGTTAATGCAAAGATATTCCTTGAAAACAAGTTTAACCTCTTATTACTTATGCAATGACTATCCCAATGCTGTTTACCATTTTTTTTTATGTTTATGCGTTTTTTTTGTACGTGTGTGTGTCTTGTCTTGTACTTTTGTTTTGTGCCCTCTGACTTTCAAGAAAATAATTATGATTTTTAATGGCAGTAACACTTTGCAGATTTCAAATTCGTATTACTTAGGCTATTATAATAGATCTTTTAGTTATCATGAAATATTTTTTTGTAATACTGATGTCAAATGACACGTTATTCTTTTTTATATGTTTTCCTATAATATTGTTAAACAGAAAAAATCTGGTGAGGTCCTGTAAGTGTGAACAATTACAGGTACTTATGTCCTTCGAGTTGTTTTGTATTTCGCATAGGTTAAAATATGAGCGAAATATTTTTTAATATTTTACTCACAGAGATTAAATTTTATTTGTGCTATAATATTGATTCAATTCAAATGATGATCATTTATTTGTTTTCTTTCTTAAATATAACACTTGGGTACTAAACCGTTTTCTCAAATTGTATAAGCAATTTGTAATATATGTAATGTCATTCTCAATTAATAGTGATGTTGTTATATACATTGTTTTCTAAATTGTAATAATTTTTAGCTTACCTGATTGCTCAGGTGAGCTTTTGTGATCGGTCTTTGTCCGTCGTCCGTCGTCCACATTTGGTTTGTAAACACTCTAGAGGTGACATTTCTTGTCCGATCTTTATGAAACATGGTCAGAAGATTTGTCCCAATGATACTTCGATCGAGTTCGAAACTTGGTCATGCTTGGTAAAAAACTAGGTCAGTAGGTAAAAAAAAGAAAAACCTTGTTAACACTGTTGAAGTCACATTTCATGCCCAATCTTCATGTTACTTTGTCAAAATGTTTAACTTTATGATATGTTGGTTGAGTTCAAAAGTGGTTCCAGTCCTTTGAAAAACATGGCCGCCAGCGGGTGGGGCAGTTTTCCTTATTTGGCTATAAAGAAACCTTGTAAACACTCTAGAGGCCACATTTCATGTCCAATATTCATGAATCTTGGTCAGAAGATTTGTCTTTATGATTCCTCGATAGAGTTCGAAACTGGGTCACGAGGTCCAAATCTTGCAAAAATCCTTACAAACTCATGTAGAATTAGCATTATTTGCAAATGTTTGCATTGCAAAAAAACCATGCGAATGGACAGTACTCAATCAGAATTGAACATATGGTCACACTGCAAAAGTAAACAGAAGAGAACCAATATAATATGTTCTAGAGTACTGAATTTTAAACTAAGCAATGAACAAGGCCTTGTAAAAAAAGGTGAGTGAACTAGGGCCATCTTGGCCCTCTTATTTATTTTAGAGCTTTTCATGTGACTTCGTTTTAATGATGCATTTCTTCATGTTTGGCACAATTAAGGATGCGTGGTGAACTAATGGAAGATGCTTAAAATCTTAATAGTGAATGTAAACATTACCTTTCTAAATCATTTTGAGAAATGCTAAACTGTTAAGTGCGTAGCCTAACATAATACATAATGTTAATTCAATGAAACATAGTAGAAATGAAACTATTGTTTTAATGTTTTAATGAAATCTGAAAAAAACTGAAATCATCCATCCAAAATGACATAACAAATTAATACCGTATATGATGAATAAAAATGACGGTACATTGGAATTTCATAGGAACACCCACATTAACAATAAGGTTGGAAACCAACCGTCTGAAGTCACCAAATGTTTTTACAAGTGGTATCAATTAAAAATGTATGTCTCACCTGTCTTGAAGCGTAAACACGTGAATTTATGTTAACACAATACGATAACATGATGTTATATACTAGAAGATCATTTGTTATTGTAAGTTTATACCTAATATAAATACTTTTTCATATAGGCTACTTCACTGCATTGTCTCAGAATCATAGGTTGAGTCAAACAAAAGTTGAAAGGAAACAATGTAGTTTTATTTGGCGTAAAACGAGCTATCCTTAGTCTTCCTAACAATACATTACAGGTAAGCAAAACTTTAAACTATTAAATTGCACACAAACATGTACTATTATTCAAAACATAGTAGTTAGTACACGTGTAATCTGATAATTCATAACTACATGTACATTATTCAAGTACTTATGCTGTAATTTTAATTTCAAGTTAGAACGATGTATAACTAAAATAAAATATATTTTGTTTAATGGAATATCAATAGTATGTTTATAGTGTCAACACATTGTTGTGTGAATTTCAATTTAAGTATGTTTTATATTTTTAATCCTCCAATGATGCAATTTTAAAGGGACCGTCAACCACGAATGACGAAAAAAGAAAAGTTCTAAAAAACCTTTTTTATACAATTATTAGTTTATATTGATTAAAATATCAAGACTAGTATATTACATTACACGAAAAAAATCATATTTTGAGTGGTGAAAGGTCAATTTCATCCTTCAAGGTCAAAGGAAAATAAACAAAATTTAAGGGAAGTAACAAGCTTTAAAGGGATATAATGTCTATTTTATATCATTTGGCAGGTACAGATGAGTTTCACAAGGGAAGTAATATTTTTTTAAAGGATATAATCAAACAATTTTTTTAATCAAAGCGGAGCAGTAGGGAGCATTGTGTTTCTGACAAACACATCTCTTGTTCTTTTAATATTTTATCGCGTTCACCTTTCAAAAAATATAACGTCCTATTTTCCGAGAGGGGTTTAGGTCATCAACAACCAGTCACTGTAGTGTCAAATTGACGATGTTAAATCAAAGACCTATCTATAGATATGTATATTGATAGGTCTTTGGTTAAATTGTAAGAGAAAAAACTACCATTAACTCGCTATATAATCATCATTACATTCGAAATGCGAATCATCAATCTAGTAAACAGTTCAATTATTAACAAAATAAATCCATTTTTGCGTAAATTTGGTGTATTTATTTAATATTGTAATTCACTCCGTCGGAGGTAAATACACAATTGTCGTTTATTAAATTTCTCTTATTAATGGAACCTAAAATGATTCAAAACGCGGTTGGTAAATTAGCGTGCAAATACAGGAAGCCGTGTATATTGGTATGTTGGGTACCTACTAGGGAGTGCTGTCCTGGTATTCGTTTAGTTATATTGATGGAAAAGTGCTTGTTCGATTTGCTGTATCCGTGTCGTCACATGCTTAAGCTAACGCTTACATTTATGTAACAGAAAACTGATTACTATTAAGATCGTTTTGTTGATACAGCATGTAATATATGATATGAACATACACAATAAACACATGAGTATCTGGAGGCAGTATGCGTATACAAAGATTAGTTTAAAGCGTCCGTTGTATGTTGTTTTACATCATATCGATTACTTTTAAGAGACTAAATTTATTACACACAGAAGTTTGATCTGGCAATTTAAAATATTTATTAGGTCGTATTAAATCGTATTGAATATTCTTTACTTTTTGTTGATATAAGTCCGTTGATGTAAGCACATGATTAAGTTAAAAAACACTAACCATTTTTATGGAGGAACACTAGCCAAACTTAGATACAGTTTGTCAACCCCTTCCGCATAATCCGCAGTTCCGATTAATTTGTATTAAATTTTCCATAATGCCCCAATAAAACAAAATGATAAGTGTCTAAGGTATACATTAGGTAAAGGAATAAATTAACAAAGTTTTAGCAAGAAAGCTTTTGTATTATGCTAAAAGGGGGGATAAATGCAGCAAAAAGTTAAGCGGAACAGATTGAATGAGTTATATTTTGAAATGTGCATATGGATATAGATGGCTTTATTATTTTCCAATAAACTTTTTGCTGATTGAAAACAAATGCCACGACACTGTTTTAAAACATAACTCTGTAAGTTGAATGTTTTTTTAATAATTTTTCGAAGGGTGAACTTTTAATTGGCTATTTTTGACAAAAACTGCATATGACGTCTGGCCTAACCTGTTATCATACAAAATAAATTTTACCCTTTATTTTTACATCTTCTCACATTAACACTGTCACTAAATCCCGAAAGAAAATAATGTGGTCTAAAGAATAAACGTTTTTTGCCGGGTGATTATAAACTAGTTGACTGACTGTACTTAACTATACTACTCAAAATGTGCTAAGGATCACATTATCTTCAATTTAATTTAAATTGTTATTTTGCAGGTTTTGATAATATAATGTTTTTTTTTTATATTTTATTTTATGTATTGATTTATCATTGCTGCGTGACGCTGGCTGAATCTTGCTAGGGGTGAACTTCAAATTACAAATACTATAAAAAGTGATCCTTAGCAAATTTTGAGTAGTGTATGATATTACAGCGCAATAAATAGATGTTGTGATCTTCGAAAAGCGGTCACATGTTTTAAGCGGCAAGTCTCAATTTCGAAAGAAAAACAATACACTTAAATTAATTGTGTTGTTTAACTATATGAACAATTAACCATCCTTCTTTTATTTTTTTTGAGCGGGAGCTGTAATTTTGTGACCCGTTATGAAATTTCGCAACGAGTAAAGTGGACATAGAGCGAATATTAATACGATATAAACGCTAATCACTTTCTTGCTGATATGGCGAAAAATACCTGTCTCGGTACGGTACGTCGCTATCTTGTTTGTCATGTGATTACCTCTGATTATAGAATCCTAATGATAACAATATCACACGTTACTATTATTAAACATTTATCGAAATGTTTAAACTAAATTATATTACATTCATAACGCCCGACCGACTTCAAACATTTTATCTGATGTGGACACGTTCTGATGTTATGATTGACCTCCTTTAGAGAACTATACTGAAGGCCTTTAAGTGAAGGCAAATACACAGGTAAATTTTATTTACTGTACGATTAATATGTACCATATACAATATTTATCGTTTTACATGTTCATGTTTACTATTAGTGGTAAGATGACAACAACGTTTAATTTCTTAGTTTTGTTTTTCATATTGTTTCATTCGTATCAATTATACAAGATCAAGCATAAAGTATGAGCGTTTACATTGACGGATATGTGGTTACTCACAAATAATGAGTACAATTTTTAAGAGTAGGTGGTTAATGATTTTAGTCCACTTTCGACTTCGAGGCACGTATCATCGAGATTTCATCAAGATATAGAACATTCACCGTTAGCTCTACGCGTTTTACCTAAAATTTTGACTTTGACCATACTTTAACATTTAATCTCTTAGTAAAAAAGACCATGGCCTTAAAATAATGTTGGTCATACGTAAAGCGTATCCATTATACACTATATCTTAGTTATATCGTAGCTTTTAAACCAAACGTTAAGTATGAGCAATTCTATGAACTAATGTACGATTAGAATAACGTAATGTATTTTGATTTTCAAAGTAACACAAACTTAAATGGCAGTTCTTTATTTCATCCCAGTTTCGATTTCGATGTACACTGTATGCTAAATGCACGTACCGATGACAAATATGCAGCTTTCATACATACACAACTATTGCTTTGAATTTTACGTTCACCATTTCAGTAGAACGTGTGTTTCAGTTATTTGGAAATTATACCATGAGGATTAAAGATATAGATGGGTAAACGTTGCAATAATTAGGTTATTAAGACTTTTATGTTAGAGTAAGAGCAACCTTGGTATTTACAAACGAAATGTGGTTCTTGCTCGACGCATCGTCTTTTATAAATTTAATAAGAGCCACGCTATTACGCTATCTTCGAATTCAAAAATGTGAAATAGCGGGCTTTATTCAGAAAAGATAGTCATTGTTTTTTTAAGTCATATAACTCTAAGAAAATCTCTAATGCCGAAATTGCCAATTCGTCTTTTAAGCTATCTTATACGTTTTAGTAAAATGATTTTATCGGTAATTATTGTGTAAGGTATAAATAGTTTTTTTTAAAAATAATTGTTGTGAATTACGCATGCACAATGCTAATTACTGTTTTGTAATGTCTGAAATTTGTCAATAACGTGCATGATTTGTGAAGGCTCAATTTCGAATCGCACTAGAAGCGCGTACCTATTGTATGGTGTACGAACTGGTCCAAAACTATTATAAACCGTCCGATAGCGTCCGTAGTTGATAGTAACTCTTCCGGACATGTGTCCACTTCAAATCTGTTTCAGAAAGTCACACAGGTCAGTGTGTCGGAACGTCCTTTTTCAGTGAATGCTTGTTGATATTTTTGCTTTTAAAAAGCGTTTTCTTAAATTAAATTGCGGAGAACCTATTCTTATATAAATAAATAGCTGGACATACAGCCTGACGGGCCGACCTACAGGCAACCCCTTGGGCGAAATGAATCATTTATACGCGCTGTTCTTTTTTTCTACTGGGTGTTTTTCGAATGTTTAGTTTATTACACCTGCATAAAGGAATATTCTTGGACTCGTTACTAGTAAAATAAATTCTTACCACGAAGTTTGTTTGATTGTATAGATTTATATATACTTGTTTGTCAAGTAAAAAACAAGTTCTATGTTAATATAAACGTTATATTAACGAATTGTGTGCTCTCTAAATTTGATATCAAGACGTTGACAGAGGCTTTAACTATGGTTTTATGTTAATTTTCATGTTGTATGTATTATCGTGTATCGCATAATCATTTGTTTTTAATAAAAGAGAAGCGGGCAAGAATTTATTTATAATTTTCCCGAGTTTTATTAATACGACATATTTAATATAATTGAATCCAAGTTGTTGTGTTGTAAAATTGCACCATTGAACTGGCCGAATTTTTATTTTAGAATTACGACACGAAAGATACACAGATTACACACAATGGAATGCTCCTTAAATGAATGCGGTGTATGCGGTTCGGAGTCAGTTGCTGCTTTCTGCGAAAACTGTAATTTTAGAATTTGTAAGAATTGTTTCCACGTGCACAAAAAGTCAACCAAGTTATTTAAGAATCACCGGGCTTTTTTAATTGAAACAACTCAACCGATTTTAGGTCAAGGTTTTGCAGGCCATAATTCTCGTAAGGTTTCTAAACATAGTTCTGGTGATATCCATACTCATAAATGCGCAACACATGCAACAGAAAATTTGGCTTTCTTCTGTTCAGACCATTCAGACACTCTATGTGGTCGTTGTGTAGTTTCATGCCACAAATTGTGCAAAATAGTTGACTTGTTTGAGGTTAATATTGACGACGAAGAGGTTACTGCATGCAAGTCACACTTACACGACTTGGCAGAAAAATTTAAGCGTGCTGCAAATAAAATTGATCAAAACACAACCGACAATAAAACCTGTAAACAGGAGTTTCTTAAGGAACTTCAACAATTACGGATAGATGTTAACACATGGTTTGATTGTCTTCAATCAAAGTGCGAAAAACAGTACAGCGAAACGTTTGAGACAAATACTGAGCGTTTAACAAGAGTTCGAACATCTTGCAATGAACTTGAAAAGCGTATTGAAGATCACCAGGAATTAATTGATAGCTTACTTACACAAAACCACGTCAAAAAATTATATGTTGTACTAAACAAAATGAAACAGGAAATCGTAGAGATTAATTCAAAACTAACCTGGCTCGACACTGAAAGCAGCTTCACAGAATTAAACTTCAAACGCAGCAGTGGCATACATAAGTTATTGAATGACAAGATGTTTGATATCGGAGGCCTGGAAGAGTCATGTTCTGGAAGTGACGAGATATCAGAAGGGCCACTTTCGTCAATCACGGTATGCATACATCCAACTAAAGTTATATTTATGTGCTGTCTACTTTCTACACTTCCACGTAAAGTAGGTCTCGATCTAAAAGGGGTTAATATCGGAGTTGTTCTCTAATAGCTCAGCAGATTATGTCTATATATCAAGAAATATCATATACTCTTCAGTAACTGTAGATTTGATAAAACACGTTAGCCAATACAAAATTTCAAAATGGCGTCCGTTTTCAAGATAGCCGTCAGGATTGAAAAATGAAAAAAAGAAACATATTCTCTGAAAGGTTTTACTGCTGTGAATATTACATGATTTTGATTTCGTACACAAAAATTTGACTAGTTTGAATTTAAATTCAGACATTGTTAAAATTTAATATAGTACACACAAATCCAACATGGCTTCATAAATGGCCGCCAAGATGGCCGCAAAAATGTATTTATGATCATAGCTATGTAACTATCCACTCAAGTTTGATGAATTTGGTGTCAATACCCAGGTTTCAGGGGGCAAAGAACACATTTATTTCTTCAGACAAAGTGTAAGTTAATAATGTCACACAGAAATCCAACATGGTGTCCAAAATGGCTGCCTAGATGGCCGCCAAAACATATTAATGATAATATCTATGTTACTTTCACCTCAATTTAGATCTAGATTTTGGTGTCTAAAGATATGTTTCAGGGGGCAAAGAACATATTAACGTCATCAGACATTTTTTAAGTTTATTATATATCACACACATCCAAAATGGCCGCCAAGATGGCCGTCAAAACATATTTATGATCATAAAATATGACTATGTAACTGTCCACTCAAATTTGATTAATTTGGTGTCTATACCCAGGTTTCAGGGAGAAAAGAACACACAAATATCATATTTATATCATCAGACAAAATGTAAGCTAATTATGTTACACAAACATCCAACACGGCGACCAAAATGGCCATTAACACAATACGAAGGACCACAAGTCCATAACATGTTACTCAAAAGTTACGGTTGTTATGTAAAACGCCATAGTTTAGGAGATAAGGAACACCTTAATCGAGTTGAGGTTATCATTAAGCAGTTGAATAATCATAAAATCCAATTTATGACATTTGGAAGAGAGCATGAACTAGCACATGACTTCAAAATAGGATCAGGTTTTACTTACTTCTGTAGACTTCATTTTTTTCCGTTGCTGAAAATCATTGAATATTAATTACAGCCTGAATAAGCATGAGTTCTTCCAAAAGGTTAATATTATACACTTGGTGATTTATTCACATCAAAGCAGAAGTAGATGGTCTTATTGTCCCTTTCGAAGAAATGCAGAATCTAGATGAGCAAATCTGTATCCTCGCCCACCAACTGTGTGGTGCTACGACGGGATCGTTATACTGTTTCTTTAACAATTTCAACGTCTGCATCCACTGAAGACAGAACAACATAGCATCCCATTTAAAGCAGAGTTGTGCTGATCAGAGCAATCATGCCGGCCTTATTTCTTTCACGAGACAAAAAGTCTTCCTTCTTTACATGAGCATTCTGTTTCTTTGAAACTCACAATATGATTCACGTTTGTTTCATCGTCTCCGGTGCGTGTTGTCTTTGTTATAATGACCGTCTTCGTAGCCATCGAACCATATTGTCGCTTGTCCGTAATGCATTTTCTATGAATCTACATAAGACTCGGCCATTGCGTTATATAAGTCGCCCTTCTCCATGGTCAAGGATTCAGCAAAGTGTCACCATCATGCATCTGTTTCATGAATACAGATCATCTCAGCCTCACATGATGTGTCTATAGCATACTCTCGAATCGCCTGAGCGATCTGAAGCTTATCTGCTGTACACAGTATGTTCTTGGTTTCAAAGAAGGCAGCAGGATGGGAGCTCAGTTCAAAAGACAATACGACTGCAATGGGAAGGATCTCCAGATTTGGACACTACGAGGAAACGCTGGAACAGAAGAGCAGGATAAAAAGCACGGTCAGAAGCGATCTTAACAGCTAAGCTATTCCCAAGAGCTTAGGCTTTGTATTTTCTCGTGAATTTATAAGCAAAGACCGACTTTCCTATGATATCTCTTATGATCGTTTTCCCAACCGCCTCATCTGCATGAACATTCACATCTGGCCCAGCCACTATCTTAGTGATCATGTTTCTCAGAGTAGAGTTAGCTCTGTATGATGAGCAGGTTGTAATCTGAGTCTGCATTTTCTATAGATCAAAAATCCCCTTTGATGCACGCCTCAGTTGAATCTTTGTGTTGTGGAATTGAAGTATAGGTCAGATCTGTGAAATCCTGCATCCCACTGTTGTGCTCGGATGATGCAGATAGGGTCCAAAGGGTTTGCATTTCCTCGGCCGTTTCACTGCCGCGAGTTAGACCACATGTGCTCTATAAACACATCAGCAATGTGTGCTCAATGACAAGATCACTTCCTATCCCAGCATAGCACTGATGGCTCCTACGAACAACGTGAAAACCAATACCGAACTTTCGATTAACGTCTGGGTGCATTTCCTCTAGGTCGCTTATATGCAGCAAAGATGGATAGCAAATCGGGCACTGCCTGCTAATGCATCACCCAACACCCTTGAATTGTTTATCATAAGCTTATAATTCAGCCATACTATGCTTGTCTTTGAGGTCTGGGCAAGTTCATGTTTCTTCTTCTCTGTAGCCCTCTCGGGTTTTATATAAATCGCATAACATATCAACTGCTTGCGTAATTTTGCCCCTAAGAAGGGATGGTACAAATCCTTTGCATGATCCAGCAGTATCTGAATGTCTGGATCTTCCTGTGTCATTTCGGATGTAAGCTGACTGTGTATGCACTTTTCAACAAGAAGATGGTCCCGTGAAGCCCTCTGGACATTTTTTCGTGTCACAGTGTGCACAATTTTGCGCATTTTCTCTATAGACTGCCTCAATAATGTTTTTGAGAGCGGCTTCTGCCATGAGGGATCCTTTGCCCCCCCCCCGCAAGTTCATACGTTTATGAAACATCCTTAATTCTAATCAATACTTTAAACTTCTTTTTGGCGTATCAGTGATGATTTCGGCAGCCTGCCTATACAAGGGTTGGTCAAACGTTACAATGGTGTGAAGGGAAGGTTGTGGCAAGGTTGCAAACTAAGGCTTATGTTGACAGAATGCACGATTTGTCCATATTGTACATATTAATCATAGGCAAGAATTTAATGACAATTGCAGTCCAGAGTACTGTATTTTTTGGTGCAAATTACGCATCATTCCCTGCAAATTCAGTGTATTCTGAAGTTGAAAAATATCGATCCTCTTGACAAAATCCAAAAATCACGGCAGGTTCAAACTATGGCGTTTTACATAACAAGCATCATGTCAAAGTAATGGACTTGTGGTTCTTCGTATTGTGTCGTTTGAGCCATGTGAGATTTCTGTGTAACATAATACACTTAAACTATGCCTGACAATCGTTATGTGTTCTTTGCCCCTCGACACCTCGGTATAGACACCAAAATCATCAAATATGAGTGGATAGTTTTATAGTTATTATCATAAATAGGTTTTGGTGGCCATCTTGGTGGCCATTTTGGACGCCATGTTGGATTTGTGTGTAATATTGTAAACTTAAACATTGTCTAATGATCTTATTGTTGTCTTTGCCCCTTGAAACTTAGGTATAGCCACACATTCATCAAATTTGAGTGTATAGTTACATAGTTATGATCATTAATAGGTAATTGGTGGCCATCTTTTCGGCCATCTTGAAAAAAAACTACTTTCCGTTGGTCCGATTGTGGTAAACTTTTGATATGTTTTAACGGACCTTCTACCCTACCAGGATCAGTTAAAATACCCTTTTTAGCAAGTTTTTGGTGGTTGAGGGTATTTTTTTCATATATTGACCCTACTAGTACTTCTTGCTAAAAACAGAGTATTGGAGGCCATTTTGAAAAAATGCCGCCATTTTGAATTTTCAAGTCGCTAACGTGCTTTTTGAAGAAAGGGGTACCTAAAGGTAATTTATGACAAATTTCATGCTTGCATCACTAAGTGAAAGATTTTTTCAATAATCAGCGCAGCTATAATTGGTTCGTGTATGTACATGTATTAACATAACATACACATAAAAGTGCTTCTCGATAGATATTTTATTTTACTTTTGTCCCATTGAATTGAATATAGACACTCTTAATCAACATATTATATTTCATACAATAGATTTAATACGAATTTGATCAAAATTAAGGCAATCTCAGGCAATGTGTTTGTCTTCTTTCATATTTTCCCGTGACGGACAGTAACGCACAGCACACGTAAAATCATATAACATAGTCCGATGGGATGACAATTCATACACAAGTCCGGTGAAATGTTTATTGATATTTTATTTTGCTAATTTACGAGTGAAACCCAATAACTAAAATTATAATTACGGCGGGCTGAAAGACTCTAACGAGCCTGCCCGCGATTCACAATTAAAATGAATCCGATGTATATGCTAGTTTAACTCGAGCTGGACTAATTTTTAACATACAATATAGCTCTCTTTCAAATTACAAAATCAAAAATCTATTTATCTACTTAAAATAATACTTTGGGATCCACTTAATATGCATATCTTATTACAAAAAAACGTCCTAATAAAAACTTTTTGAAAATTTTATACACAACCCCGGTCATTTATATATATTACATAAAAAGTGTCGTCGCTTGTTGTTAAAGGGGCCTTTTCACATTTTTTCGCATGTATTGAAGTTTGTCATTTAATGCTTTATATTGATTAATGTAAACATTGGATCTTAAAAGCTCCATTTAAATCAAGAATACAATTAAAGAAAAACACAAAAGTTACCCTCAACTTGGCTCGAATCACTGACTCCTGGAGTAAAAGTATATCGCTTAGACCACTCGGCCATTCGTGCTCATACAATTAGCGATGTATTGTATACTATATATAAGCAATCCTCGTAGTTTCACACAAAGTAACGACAACAACAGAATTTTCCAAATTTTTCAATCGTTCCGCGTTGCAACGCTTTATAATTTTCAGGTTTTTAATCCTCAAACGATGCTTACTTATAATAGACATTGTGGAGCATGGTCAATGTTCAGTATTACTGTTTCCTCACAAATATCATTACTACAACGAAAATTTGCGAATCTGAAACATTTTTATTTTTATTTTTTCAATTTACCAACACGTGAAAAGGTCCTTTTAATGACTGAATCTTTCGGTGGCTTTAACAGATGGTCTTAAAATTGTATCAATACATTTAATCGAAGTCAAAACCAAAACAACTGTGACTTTATATATACCATAACAGGCTTCATCAGCATCATCATCGTGGTAATGGTCGTCGTCGTCGGCGGCGTCGTAGCCGTCGTCATGATCATCATCATTATCATCATCATCATTATCATCATCATCGTAATCGTCGTCGTCTTCGTCGTCGTTCTCGACCTGCTCCTCTTCCTCCACCTCCTCCTCTTCGTCCTCCTCCACCTTATAGTCATTATCATCATTATCATCATCAGCAGCAGCAGCATCATTGTCATCAGCATCAGCAGCAGCATTGTTATTATCATCAACAATATCGCTATCTTTATCGTCATCGTCGTCGTCATCAGCATCATCAGCAGCAGCAGCAGTAGCAACAGCAGCATCGTCGTCGTCATCGTCATCATCATCGTCGTCATCATCGTTATCATCGTTATCATCTTCGTCATCGCCGTTCTCATACTACAAACGCTTTTCAACGAAGTTAAATGTTACTGTTAATTTGCAACAGCAATAACAACAGTTAACATGAACAATTTCAGCAGCCGTAAAACCTATTGCTCAGCTCATTTTTGCAGTGAATTCGGATGATTCTCTCTTTTTTATGACTTATATCAAATCTTATTGATTAATAGAGTTTGCTGTTTAAGGTATTAATAACTAAATGATAATGAATTGAGAATATTGAGAGAGAGAAATGGTTACAATTTCATTTACCCGTCTTAGATGCAGTATTCCCATTCAATGTGTCGCTAAAAATATTCACTACACATTCAGTTCAAAAAAGCGTTACGAGTTGCTATGGAAACTGTATCGGTTTTATAACCGCATTCTGATAAGAATGGTGTCAGTATGAGGGCCTATTTAATTTCTCCGCTTTATTGCAATTCATAAAAATATCGATAATGGTACCGGTATATGTTCTCTAGACACACTCTGTTATCCAAACAATCCTTCATGATCATGAACAAATAAACAATGAAATATAAATAAAATAAAATTATAGAAATGGTATTTTTCTCATTTGTTGTTGTTAGTTTTCAACATACATGTAGAAGCAAACGCTTTTAAATATAAATTATTTGAATTAATAGCATGCTCAAAGATTAGAAGTTTATCTGAATATGTAAGCACAAACATCTATATGTTTCTTCTAGATTTTTAGAAAGCAACAAAAGGACATAGCTGTGGCAGTTTTCTGATTGTGTTTGAATAGTTGTTATTGTTGTTGTTGCATTAATAGTGTCTTTGGTTTGTATTTCCACATAAGTTATTCCAGTCTCACAATATATTGGCATATCATTCACTATTTTTATCAACATCTTTTTAATCAGCTGTCTAATAAATTACATTGCAATATTTCAATAAGGAGTAATCTACACAAGTGACTTTATGCATGTTTAATTGTTTATCCATATGATCATTTATAGTTTAGTGAAAAATAAGCTTATATTTTATATTTTATTAATGCTTCAAACAATTCAACTATAACCTGCTTTAACTATATACCGTAATTATTCTAAGTTTCCGGACACTTTAAAATATTGTTTTACGTGTCCGAAAAATTAAATACGAAAAACATTTAGAGATAAGCATGTGATGTTCGTTTGTCATTTATTTAATTGAAGTAGAAATAATATATCAATGTACAATAACTTTATTGTGTTTTACTCTTCGTTCGCTGCTTTAAAATAAAAACAACTTAACATCTTTGCAAACACCTGAAATAATATATAAAAAGTAAAACATTAAACGTTTGGCTTTCTTAATCAGTGGAAGAAATTTCCCGTTCGGGAAACTAGGGAAATCCCCATATTGTTTTCCTGATCATAGACTCATAGACAAAATTTGCATTTTTATTCCCGTTCAGGAAACAAAACAGCAATTTTATGGTGGGTTCAGAAAATGGGCTAGAGGAAAACTTTAAGGTACAAAAAAATCTGTGTTTAACACCGCCTTTTTGTAGAGGAAATACATATCTAAATTTTTACCGTGCAAATGTTTTGTATAGTCCCTGGTTTTCTTTCAATAATGTTGCACAATTTATATTATCTACGTAAAAATGTTAAAATCAGTGGTTTCCCGAATTAGAAACCCGATTTCCTGATTGGGAAACTATCAGAATTGACTGAATTGCTGTTCATGCTTGTGGATTTTATCTAGCGCTCTTTGCTACGAAAGCCAATAAGTACCACTTAAATTTTAAATAAAATAGTGCCAAAAACGTATAAACGCGACTCAATGCGTTTCTACGCAAATAAACACGTAATTTCGAAAAACAACCCCATTATAACGCTAATAAATGTGTAATAACGCAAAATAAAGGCATAATAGTGAGAAATAAAGGCGTACAAATGCTAAAAAAAGGCGTTATAACGCAAACTTAAAGGCGTACACACGCTAATAACGCCAAACTAAAAGGCGTACATACGCTAAAAAGGGCATAATAATGCCAAGTAAAAGGCGTACAAAGACTAAAAAAGGCGTTATTACGCCAACCTAAAAGGCGTACAAACGCTAAAAAGGCATAATAACGCAAACTAAAAGGAGTACAAACGCTTAAAAAGGCGTAGTAACGCCAAACTAAAAGGCTTACAAATGATAAACAAAAGGGTTATAACGCAAATTAAAAGGCGTACAAACACTTAAAAAGGCGTAATAACGCCAATTTCAAAGGCGTACGAACGCTTTAAAAAGGCGAAATAACGCCTTGTGTACTATATAAAGTGATGGCTTCTTTGAAGACATTAATTCAAACCAAAACGTTACGAGTACGTTTGAGTTTATTATCCCCGCCATAGGCGAAGGGATATTGTTTTGGTGTTGTCCGTCTTTCTGTTCGTCCGTCCGGCACTATTGTGTCCAGAGCCATATCTTGGAAGTGCTTTGGCGGATTTCATTGAAACTTGGTATGAGTATATATATGGATAAGAGGATGATGCATGCCAAATAGCATTGTACACCATTGCATAATAACGGAGTTATGGTCCTTTGTGTCTTGAAAATTATTTTTTTTGTTTGTCCGGAACTTTTGTGTTCAGAAGTATATTGGCGGGAGATATCAATTCAATGAATTTGCTTGTTGAATTTGTAACGACAATTTCAGACTTTCTGGAAATCGTCTCTGAAAGCCAGAATAGGCAACCGACATTTGTACGAAATTACTTATTGTCATCCCCTATGAATGAATTGGTTTTATACGGAATACTCGATAGTGCGACGATGCTGTTATTGTTACCATCCAAACCGGAAGGCGACAGTACGATGGCAATAACACGTCATAATGATGATGATAACGCGACAGTTCGATTATGAAAACGCAATATCACGGCAATGCGATAATGATAACGCGACATTACGATAATGAAAACGCAATAAATGACGACGTTGTGATGGTGAAAATGCGACAGTACGATGGTGACAACACGAAGTTTTATCGCCTTATCGTCATCGTACTGTCGTAATTTCGAGTTTTCGTTATCAAGCTTCTATCATCGTGATTGCGCGTTTGCATTGTAGTAATATCGAGTATTGCGTTTAAGATCAACCGGTTCATAGGCAATATCCATATCAGGATTGGGTACATTTGCCCGTTTGCAGTTTGTAAGACAGCTTGATTTCAATTTTAAATCTTAAGTATCGTGGCTAGATGTTTTCATTTATAAAATGAAACTTACAAGTTTATTTATAAGCGATGAATGCAACTAACAACTCAAAAAACGACGATTAAATCTTTGTCATCAATTTAATTATTTAGAAAAGTACAGTTTAAACTTAAAGTTGTGAAATCAAGATATACGCAAAATATCTTTTTTCAAATGTATTCCTTGTTCAACATAACCAGAGATTACACATTTTCGGTTAAAATACAATTTGAACTTGTGTCGCGTGTAAAACGATACGTAATGCTGCTTGAACGATGAAATTGTATAAACATATATTAACCAGCATGTGCACTTGCGCGTTTGGATATTTTGAATCATGTTTACATATGCACAGTTATGGCCAATATTTAGCAAAATAGGATTGTAAAACTGTGTAACACGTAAATCTATAGTAGTTTTGCTAGAGGGATGATACTTAACAAACACATTTTCAGCATGTAAATGTATGCACTTTAGTATCTTGATGCATTTAACATGTAACCATATTTAAGGACCCTTTTTGCAAAAAAAAAACACAACAACAACAACCCAATAGTGCTAAAGCCTTTTGTCGCGTATACAACACTAACTGTGTAACTGCTAGTTCGATTATACATGTCTTATAGTAAACTTAATCACCACATGTTTTCCTAATTCAATTTGTGTTCAATGCTCCTGCTGCATAAATTATCGCAAGTCATCTACGTCAAACGCGATGTAAAAGAGCTACGCCCAATTAAAGAAACACTATATTTCTAAATCACTCATCCAGGAACATAGCTATTATATGACATATATTTATACATTCCAAATGTATCATACTATTAAAAACATTTGAATAAATTAACAGTGGGCAAAAAAGACACGCCTTTTCTAGCGTTATTACGCCTTTTAATCGTCTGTACGCCATTCAGTTTGGCGTTATTACGCATTTTTAGCGTTATTACGTGTCTATTATCATTATAATGCATTTGTTTGCGTTATTACGTGTTTGTTATCATAGTTACGCCTTTATTTGCGTAAATACGACTTCGAACTTTTTTTTAAATTTTCAGTGTAACTTTAGGCTTTTGTACTTTTCTGATCTTAGTTCTTTGGACAATTTTCTGATTAGGCTAAATTTTCCAGTATGAATGCATAGAACTAGTGCCACATTGTTAATAAAACGTCCACCGTTAACTTTTGATGCCATGTTTGTGTTTATGTCTAGAAATAATACATATATACATTAACTGGATACATATGTACTTTTTCCTGATTAGGAAACTGTAAATTCCGATAGTTTCCCGATCGGGAAATTTGGTTTCTAATTTGGGAAACCACTGATTTTACCATTTTTAAGTAGATTATACAAATTTTGCAAATATATTGAAAGAAAACCAAGGCCTTAAAAATGTGCACGGTTAAAATTTAGATATGTATTTCCGCTACAGAAAGGTAGTGTTGAAAGAGATTTTTTGTATACAAAAGTTTCCCCCAGTCCATTTTCTGAACCCACCATAAAATTGCTGTTTTATTTCCCGATCGGGAATAAAAATTCCCCTATTTTTCCGAACGAGAAGTTTCTTCCACTGTTAATACGATATCATTTCAAACGCTGTTGGAAGAAACCATTGTTTATTACAGATTACAAGGTAATTTACTCAATAACGCAAATGTATTGGCCGATTGCCCTTAGGGATGATACTGCAAAGTTTTATTACTTTAATCCGGTTGTAAAAATGCATGATCGATGGGTCACCAGAAACAGGGCCAAAATCTGATAAAATTGCTCGGTTTAATTGACTGTCCGAAAATCCGTATGTCCAAAAATTTAGACTCAGGAAAAATGAATATTTTGGCTAAAAAAAGGAGATAGATAAAAGAAAATTTAGAAAAGTAAGAGAAATTACGGTAGTTTTTATGGTGTTTAATACACACAAAAACAACATACATGAACGTGACAATTTGTACATAACAATATATTACAATGCAATAATAGTCAGTTTTAAAATGCCCTTTGGTTTAAGTAAACTGAACATCTTATTTACTGAATGTGTAGGATAATTGCTGTCAATTTAACGTTTCACACGTTCCTCTTAATTGGATCGTAACAGTGATCGATACGTTTTAAATAGCGATGGTAGCTTAAATTTATGTTGTTATCAAATACACGACTAAGTCAATTATATTTAACAGTCAATTTATTTGACTTTTTATTGTTTTACTATTTCATCTCCAATTAATTTACAGCTGTTGATGATGAAACACACAGTCTACACAAACATATTTTTTATCCCCACGCTTTTTGAAAAAAAGGTGGGGATATTGTGGTTATCTCCGCCGTCCGTCCGTCTGTCCGTCCGTCTGTCCGTCCGTCCTGGCCACTATCTCCTCCTACACTAAAAGCACTAGAACCTTGAAACTTACACACATGGTAGCTATGAGCATATGTGCGACCCTGCACTATTTGGAATTTTGATCTGACCCCTGGGTCAAAAGTTATAGCGGTTGGGGTGGGGCCGCGTCAGAAATTATCACTCATTTTTTTAGGTTATTTTACATTTACTTCTTTATTTCTACACCGATTCACTTCAAATTGATACTGGACCTCTCTTATGACAATACGGTCAATCTCAACCATGCATGGCCCCATTCCCAACCCTGGGGCACCCCGCCCACATAGGCCACACCCACCAAAAATTTCCATTTACTATAATTTTTTCATTTCTACACGGATTCACTTCAAATTGATACTGAACTTTTGTTATGACATTAGGGTCAATCTCAACTATGCATGGCCCCAATCCCAACCCTGGGGCGCCCGCACACATAGGCCACACCCACCAAAAAATTCCATTTACTATAATTTTTTCATTTCTACACGGATTCACTTCAAATTGATACTGAACTTCTCTTATGACATTAGGGTCAATCTCAACTATGCATGGCCCCATTACCAACCCTGGGGCCCCGCCCACATAGACCACACGCACCCAAAATTGCCTTTACTATAATTTCTTTATTTCTACACCGATTCACTTCAAATTGATATTGAACTTCTCTTATGACAATACAGTCAATCTCAACTATGCATGGCCCCATTACCAACCCTGGGGCGCCCCGCCCACATAGACCACACCCACCCAAAATTGCCTTTTACTATAATTTCTTCATTTCTACACCGATTCACTTCAAATTGATACTGAACCTCTCTTATGACAATACGGTCAATCTCAACTATGCATGGCCCCATTACCAACCCTGGGGCCCCGCCCACATAGACCACACCCACCCAAAATTGCCTTTTACTATAACTTCTTCATTTCTACACCAATTCACTTCTTATTGATGATGAACTTCTCTTATGACAATACGGTCAATCTCAGCTATGCATGGCCGCATTACCAACCCTGGGGCACACCTAGGTCAAACATTCGGCGTGGGGATACGCGTCGGCCTCTGCCGCGCCATTTCTAGTAATAATATTATTTTGATTAGAAATAGCAACACCCAAAGACATTAAGTCAAGTGTGATATTCAAAAGATTTAATATGAATGTACACACATGGTAAAACTAGTTTATTATAATTCAATAACTTGTTTCGTTCCCAAGTGTTTATTTCAATAAATATTCAATATACTTATTTGTTAACACTTTTTGTATTAAAGTATAATGTATACAAATACTGAAAATAACATCATTAGCATAACGGTAAAATAGGTTTTGATTTATATTGTAATGGTGTGTATTTTGTTATAATACCACTTATGAGGATGACGTTGATAGTATGACACAGTATATCTGAAGAAGATAATACATAATTATTCACATATGCTGTTGTTGCTGTTTCAATATCTTTATGAGTTGCATACATTCAATGACGAGTAGCTATTAATTTGTCATACTAACGCCATTATTATTGGATTGCGGAAATTAACCAAATCGATTCACTAGTAACTGATATATCTTGTAAATATTTTGAGCGACAATTTGAAACCAAAACAAGTATCATTTTAGTGGAATTATTTAAATCGTAAAAACTTTACTTAATCTCAATTAATGTATTCGCAACGTTTTTCTTTTTTAAAGCGCTGAGTACGAAGCATCAAGGTATATTTTGATTAATTGACAGTTATCTTGAATGTATGTCATGATTTTAAATGAGATCAATCTGAATTAAAAGTACAAAGTAGAGGTATGAAGCTTGAGTGATTGGTATGTAATTAGTTTTGTAAACGTTGCTTTAGTATTAGTATGCACAATCATAACACTCAGTCATATTGTGATGGTGATATGATTATAAAAAAAAACAAATTTATTTTTAAAAATCCCATTGGAAAAAATGACATAGGAAAAAAATCCCACTGGAAAAAAATCCCATGGGCTTTTTTATTTTTTTAAACACGATTAAACGCATTAAAATCGCGAAAATTATTCATCATTTGTTTAAATGTAGTGTTTCTGAACGTTACATGAATAAATCTCTAAATATCAGAAAAAAATCCCATGGATTTTTTTCCCCAAAAAAATGGATTTTTTTTCTATCAAAGAAAATTGAACGAAAATAAGCACAAATGCTTTTACTATGCTTAAAATCGATAACTACGCATAAACGAACGTGTTTTTTTTAATCCCATCGGATTTTTTTTCCATAATAAAAGCTGGAATAAAAATCCCAAGGGTAAACATTTATTCCCACGGAAGAAAGAAAAATCCCATGGGAAAATGCGAAAATCCCATGGGAAGACCAACTTTGCAAATTAAGTTCATAGTGAAGAAAACTCATTTGTTAAGCAAAAATTTACAATTATTAATAGAAAGTAAGACTTTTATCTTATACTTTATCACAAACAAGCAAATCTTCAAGAAAAACGGTACTTAAGTTTGCGAAATTTCGGTTTCGCAAAGTTTTTTCCGGTGGCCATTAAAAATGGGACCACCGTCTTGCATCGGTCAATCAATTAATTGGGATTTTAAATCTGGTTGATGGTAAGCCGGACTTCACACGTAGGCATGAATTGAATAAAAAACAAACGCGTGTCTAAAACAACATTAATCAAACGTGCCTATGCAGACAAAAAATTAAAACATGAGTGCCAGGACGCGCAAATATAATATCGCACATTATAAAATTATGCCTCCTTAGTGCGAGTTTTTCTACTAAACTGGTCAAAAGTGAAAGCTTCATAACCAACTCATAAGCAAAATGCTTAAAAGAAGAGATAACATTACCTCTAATTATCTACGACTTCATTGAGGCGCATTAAAACAATACGTGCTACCAGATACAATCGATTGTTTTAAAACGGTTAAAAATGAAAATTTGAAAGTTCTATGTAACAAATCTGACCGGATTTCATGCATGCTGTTTGTGTACAACAATTCTTAAAACCGGTATTCTCTTTTAAAAAAATATGACCAATGTGGTAGTCCCCTGGCACCGCTATGTGGACAGATTTAAGAAAATCACTTTTTGAAACTTTAACGTAGTTTTAAGAAAATTTCTCCGTTATCGGACCTACTAACTTCCCTCCTATATTCTCATTTCCTGTAAATAAATTCACTGTCAGTAGTGGGGATGTGGGTAACCTTTAGCTTATATGGCTGTCATTGAACCCTACCGGTTTCATGGTATGCGCTGTCTGTCTGTCTGTCAGTCTGTCTGTCTGTCAGTCAGTCACACTTTTCTTGATCCTACGATTACTTTAAAAGTTCTTAATATTTTTTCATGAAACTTGCAAAACGGATAGATGGCAATATGGACATAATGCACGTAATTTCATTTTGTTTCTACGTCAAAATATCTGATTGCTATGGCACCAAATAGACTAGAAAAACTGTTGAAAATGGTGGTTTTCTGGATCCTGCGATAACTTTAAAACAAAGTTCTTCATATTTTTTAATGAAACATGTGACATGGATAGATTTTGTCCCTACGTCAAAAATTCTGGTGGCTATGGCAACAGATAAAACACAAATTCTGACAATGGTGGAATTTCTGAAAATGGTGGAGCCGGTAGGGGACATATATTGCTTGGCAATAGTCTTGTTATTTCTACTTTTAACATTATCGTAGTTTTAATTGCTTAGTTTGAACTCAATTATTGCCTTTTGTTGGTCGTTTGTTTACCACATTTACATAGGTTCAGTTACAAAGCCCACTCTTCGTGAAACTGGCTCCAAACGTTTGTCCAAATTAATGTTGCAATGGCACAAATAAGTTTCTTTGTTAACATCTTAGCAAGAATATTTTCCTTTTAAGATCATATGAAACATTTGTCAAAATTATATATCGGCCTTCTTCGAATTTTGGCCATTTGAGGTCAAACACGACGTCATGTAGCATATTTAATAATTTTGTGTACTTCTTAATTAGATTCCAATTTTAACTTATCAAAATTAAACGTGCACTAAACATGTGTTCTAATTTCAAAAAATCTCTGCTCCGTTCATAAAAATAATATCTCGGAGAGGTGAAATTATGTCAATGTGATTTTATTGAAACGTTGTCAATCTAAAGGTCAAATGTTGGGCCCATGAAATGAAACATACTAAACACATGTGTGCAAAAAATATTACGGACAATTTCGATAGTGGTTTTAATCACTTTGGTTGTAAAAAGTTTTTTTTATATGTGTCAAGAGTTTTAAAGTATTTTACAGTTTTTAAGGTGTTATATCTGCATGTAGCAATCAGTTGAGCATTCATAACCCATATTGTAAACATATCTGCATATAGTTCTATTTCGTTTAAGTCTAAGAATAACTAAGATTCATTTATGTCGGTGTATTTGTCTTCTTGTGTAAAACAACCTTTTATTTGTTACCCAGCAAACATTTGTGCATTCTAATAAAATTATCTCAGTAGTCCTTACATATGACTTTCGTTTCAGGTTTCCTCAGAGGAATTGAATGAACAATGTATTATATGTATGAAGGTAATATGTAACCCCAAAAAGCTAAAGTGTGGTCACATTTTCTGTGGAGAATGCATCGACCAATCACTACGTTTTAAGCAATGGTGTCCTGCATGTGGACTCGTATGTGGAAAAATCACAGGTAAACAATACAGGTTAACTATGGAGTTGACCTTGCACAAACTTGCATAGTTGAATGACATTAATGTGTAATTAAGATATACATCTTGGATGCAAAAGGTGTTGGTAGAAGTATGGCCCTGTTTTCGACCATATAATATATAGTCTAAATGCTGTCTGTTTTGTAAACTCTCCTTTTACTTCTGGCCGAATCTTATTCAACTTTTCACAGATTTATTACCTCCATATGTTTATGATTTAAAAAAGGTAATTTAGCTGCGCAAAGATTTGGCTGAAGTTAGACCGTTTGTCTTCTTGTATGCAGTAAAATATAAAGTGGATTTTTCTGTGTCCAAAATTTTGTTGTGGGGCGTCAGTGTCAATCACATATTTTAGTAAAAAACAGTTTTGTATAGCTTGTATTTGGGATAAGGGCCCCACTAATTTAAAATTCTCTATTTTGGTAAAAGCTCAGGTCAGCTTGGTGACTCTTGAGCGTCTGTTGTCCTCTGTCGTAAACTATTCGGTTCAAATCAGTACTTGTTTTACACATTTTGGCAGATTTTCACGAAATTCCAAAAAATATTTCTGGGGAAACGAAGTATCACAAAAGGCTGTTTCATCAATTTAAAGAATGAATATGTGCAATCAGCACCTTACCTATGGACATCCTCTTTCAATAACTGGTGTTTTTTGAGCAGTAGGAGGAACATTATTATTTATTTTGCATCTTTGTTACGTGTTCGTATTAAGATGGTTTTTCATTTTAGAAGTGTGTTTATGTAAAGTAATGTCGTCCTTATAAATCATATTGCGCAAGATAAACCCAATTGTATGTGTACAAATATAGTTTGCATCCAGTTAATTGCTATATAATGTAATATATTTTCCTAAAATTTGCACCCATGATATTGTCAACACGTCTGTATCATAACTTACCAAATTCTAAGTGCTTTGTATATGTAATTGGTTGGTCATGAGCTTGTTTAACAAGGCCTGTGTCTTAATGTTTATGGTTTCAACTGAAGTCTTCTTACAGTGTTTAGAATACGAACACAACGTGTGTATGGGTCGCTCTCTGAGTAAATTATGTATATCAATCTGAAGCAGTCGATAACAAACTACATTTTATGATAGACACAATCAACTATTCATGGATGAATGCGGTTTTATAAGGATATAGACTTCGTGATACTGAAACTGAAATATATTGTTTCTTAAATGGAAAATGTTAAACGGTCGTGTTAACTTTTGTTTTGCATTTTATGAAGTTAAAGTATCGCATTCATACAAATGTAATTCCATTAAAACCACTAAACACTAGTTTTTATACATAAGTTTTTCGGGGTCGGTCGTGTTAAAAGATTATTATTCTAATCCATCGGCCATTACCTTAATTATATAGCATTTTGCCTACTAAAGTTTTTCTTTTAATTTACCCATGTGCTGTCTCAATTTTGAACGAAAGCAAATAAAAAAACATCAACTTCATGTTAGTCAATCGTTTCGCATTTGTTATGTTTTATAATTTTACCAATTTCAAATGATGATTACCTCATAAAGGAACAACATTTACAGTATATGAGGGTTGTTCGTAAAGTTTGAACATTTGTGAAGAAGCTTGGTAATTTTAATATTAATACAATAAAGTGCACATCAAAATAAGTTTTGAATATGAGTTATCCCTCACAGGAAATATGATTGACACAAAGTGCATAAAAATAACATAAATTGAAAAAGGTCATTATATGTTAATTTCGCGCCAACTTTAATTAAATGTTATTCGTCATAACATAACGATATCGATGTACTTTCTCCAAACAGTCAACGCCTAGCGCACAACACGTTTGGCGCCTGTATAATATTTAATATTTCCAGAAAATTTCAACCAGTTTGTGTCAGATTTTTTAAAGAATCGGTGTGGTTAACGATGTTAGATTGTCTTCAGATTCGAAACATTCACCTCGAAGAACACTCTTGATTTCGGAAAATGCTCTGAAATCCATCGGGGCTAGCTGTGTACTCCAGAGCAATTCAAATCAAAGAAGGATAATCTCAATAAACGAAGAATTCACCCTTTGTGAGGGAGCGTTATGCTAGTGAAGGATAACGCGATCAAGGCCGTTCTCTCTTCAACGCGTTGAAGAGTTCTCGTTAAAGCGCACGATAAGTCATTAAGCGCGTCGAATTATGCATCGTTTACTAAATACAAAAAAATAAACATACATAGCAAAAATAAGAAAATATGATATCAATTGATTGATATTTATTTTATTTTCTGTTATTTTTTATTCTTAAATTGATTTGACTTTGGTGAAAAGTGAGCTTTGTGTAGAACCCTTTACACTATCTTCGTCAAAAGTACTCGTTTCTGGTATTTGGTGTGCAAAAACATCTTTAAATGTAATTGTTTCGCCTGCAACACATTTCATATTAAAATAAAAGATTGAACGAATGTAAAAGACCGATGCATTATAAAAATTACTATTCAAACATTAAGTACCTAAATAAGACATTCTAAAAAAACAAATCGATATGTAATCGTTAATTTCACTCGTTAATGTAACTTAATTAATTTTATAATAATGTTAAAAAGTGTTAAATGGTTCTTCTAAACACTGCTCTTAATTACACCGTTGATTTATAGAAAAAAGGACAGAATCAACACCAAGTCAAATTCCATCTGCAGCTGAACAACCACATGTTGTTTACGTAAAATGTGTGATTTGTCGGTGCATAACATACCATGAATTTGATGTTAACCGCGTCTCTTAATACTTCACCCCAACCCCCAGTAAGAACTATCCTTAAGTGAAGCTGTTTTTGAAGTTGTCATGTATCTGAGTACTTCAGAAAACGTTTGGAATACGGTAATTTCCATTGTCTGTCAGTCAGGTGCTTGCGCGTGTTACAGTTATTAAATTTAAACTTTAAAGACGTGTTCCGGGTCATTGTGTTTGATCACTGATTAAATTCCATAACTCTTGTCTTGATTATAGCAACATTATGCCTCCTTTAAGTACTTGGAAATTAGTATTAGGTAAACGTGCATTTTAACCGTGCGTTTGTTTTTCTCTACAGGTATTCAATCGAAACTTCAAACGTGTATTCACGGTCATTGGGTAAGGTGACCGACCAAAATCTATAAATCTTATCTTCGATTTCAAATACTTGTGCATCTTATTGTACTTGATTAATTTAAACATGTAACGACTCCATATCACTGTTAATACTACGGATATTCACTTGAATCATCACACATGTGTTCAAAGTCATTGTGTGAGGTCACTTTCCAATGTCCATTACTCTGTCCTGCAATTTAGCAAAATGATTTCCATGTTTATTCAAAGATAATTCTGGTTAATGTTCGCTTGCAACCCTTCCATTTATTTTTATTAATGTGTATGATCTATATTTACTACACATTTTGAAATACAATGTTGCATACACGTTCAGGATCTCTATGAGCATTATTTCACCTGCAACCAGGATCAACTAAACCACGCAGAGAGTCACATGGTATATATACATTCCAAAAGCAAAGTTATTTTAAACATTCTCTGAAACCGCACGACTTACCATATCCCTGGCTCAAAGATGGCCATGCCCAAGCGGTCACAATGTAAATAAAGACTTTATTAGAAAAATATATAATTTCTTAGAAAAATGTCTTTTCTTTGTTAAAATCAAAGTATATTGTTTAATATATATAGTGTATGTAACATAAGTTAGTTAAAGAAACGACCCTAGCACAACTTTCTTAAAAACAGACTACTCATGTTAGCAATCTTGGGCCATGTTGGCCCTTCTTTCTTAAAGTTGATGAAGTTCTTTAAACTCATTTCAGGTGATCAACCACCAGGGAAGATGACTGTTAAACAAACACAGGGGTTTTGTACTGGATACGAAAGAGATGCAAAAATTAGCATCACATACGAGATTTTTGAAGGACGACAATCGGTATATTAAAACATGTCGTAGTTTCATTTCATCTAGATACACACGTTGCGAAATCCTCCGCTTTTCAAGTAGCGATTAAAAATTACTATCAATTTTTATATAAAAGTTTTTCAATTTAAAGAGATTTTAAGAAATTGAAAGTGTCTTATTTTGGCATATGTGTTTTCCAGGAATGTCATCCATGTCCTGGTAAATTGTATAAGGGGATAATGAAAACGGCATATCTCCCTGACAATGAGCAAGGACGAAACATTTGCAGAATGCTTAGGGTTGCCTTTGAAAGGAAACTGGTTTTCACCATTGGAAGCTATCGAACAACAGGCCAGGAAGGATTGATAACTTGGAACGCTATCTACCATAAGACTGACAATCGGCCATATACCAAGTATGATTTATTAACATTATGTTATTGTTAAAATACTTTTTTTACATGTGTAGCAGATGAATCGAAAGAATATGCATTTTATCTTATCATATAATTATCACCCGATCATTATCTTACTTATATTTGGTGGCATTATAGTATAATAATGGTACACATTAATCACCAAAGTAAAATTTTCGTTGAAATGAAAAATCACCAAAGTAAAGTGTGGTTCAATAATCATTTTGAAATAATTGTTTTCATTAAAGGTTTGGTTATCCCGATCCAACATATCTGGACAGTGTGACTGATGAGCTCAAACGTAAAGGTATTACCCTGGATGATATTAACCCATCAGATAAGCTGGAAGGAATCATTACAAGTGATTGAATTTGTAAACTTATGTTACCATTATGTTAAGGGGCAGCGCTTGACGGTTAACAACTGTATAATGTAAGGGTAACAATTTATTGACGTGTGCATTAGAACATGATATCATATATATTAGCTATGTTTGTGTTCACATATTTGCTAGTATTTGAAGTTAATTTTAAGTATTATAAATGTTTTGAATTAATGACATCCTTGTAAATTCAAACATGATTATGTGTTTATTCTACTGTTGCATATAATGAATTTTTCAATGTGTTTTCTTGTTTTGGTCAACAGATATAATTATGTAAATACATTAAAGATTTTCAGACTCACACACAAGTTTGAAAATTTTAGCTGAGAAATGTATATGACATTTGTAACGTGCATGATTTTTATTGCATTTGTAATTGAGGGAAATGAGTATTTCCATATGTAATTAAGTTATAAGAGTTTTATGTCGATTGTAAATTTTGTGTCCATGAAATTATTTAGTTCAATGATTTTGTTCTGTATCGTTCAATAGCAATTTCTTTATGTTCGCACTGTTTTCCAAAAACCCACAATAACTGAATGATTATAGAAACTTGTTTGTAAAACAATATTCGCAAAATCAGATGCTAAAATGTCTCCTGTTTACTTAACTTTTGGATTGGTTCGTTTTTTTAAAGAAGGTGGACTTGACATAGCTTACTGACTTAATCATCGTATCGTACAGTAAACGACATGTTTGTATGAACATTTTTTGTGGTCAAGTAGATGGACCAGATTGCAACAGAAATGTTTGAGTTAAATATATCCTGATCAATGAAAACGCAATTCAAGAATTCCTTTCTTCCATAATACTTAATTCATTATGATTATTTATTTATACAACTTTATTTATTATTTTAACATACGAACTTTGTAAGACGAAAATGTTCTGCGTAAGAAGTACTATGTTCACCCCATGCATTTTAAACGTCTGCACATAATCAAATATGACATATTGAGCATCGATTGTCGTTTAGTAGTTAACGAGATTTACGATATGGCATGATGTTTTATGAGTGCAATAGAATGCTAACATGTTTGTTTTAACTGCTCTAATAACATACATACATTTACGTATGTATGTATTACAATATGATAATGATATAAAGCACATTGATGAAAGCACTTTTTGCATAAACATATTTTTTACTTTCACCTTAGGATTGATTGGGGAAGAGGGGTTTACATTTAACACGTTATAGTGTATAGAAAATAGGCGTGTTATTGTCGTTGATTCTTGATTGGCTTTATAAATCCTATATGGCATTTCACGTTGTTGCATGTGTGAATAACCGCGTGCATATATATCCTATTTTACAGATAACGGTATAATTTCATGGACATTTCTTATTCGCTTATTGTATATTCAAATTTCAACTTAACGGATTTCTTAACGGCTGGTAACAGAGCATGACCAAAGTAGCTTTATATGTACTATATTCGACATCATTCGGTATACATAAACATCTTTTATAAATGTAATTATGGACATCAAATTCATTGTATTGTATTTTCCTAAAGACATAAATAGCATTTATCGCGATATCAAATACAATATATATTTTTATTTCTACGTCATATAGACATCGGAATGCCACGTAAAAAATGTCTGAATGTTTGAGAAACTGACTAGTATGCTGAGGTTGATGTCGTTTGCATGCAAACCCAAGCGGTAACTGAATGACGTCGGCATTGTGCCTTGAATTTCTTGCAATGACTTTAAATCAAGTGTATTTATATCAAATATATACGTTTCCATTTGCCGTATTTCCATTTGCTGAACAGAATATGTTGTATAGATGTTCACTTTCGTTAGAATATGAACGCATGCGGCATATGGTTTGTTTTTCTCTAACGTATGTTAACACAAAGTCTAAATATCTGAAAGAGATGTGCGTAATTCAATGGTTCAATATATGAGGGGTTTTGTTGTACATATGGCTACATATTGCTACTGTTTCATTTTAGATGTAATTTTTTTTAACAATCATACGTTGTTTAGTTATGTTTTAAATACCTATGCACAACTTTCGATTAATATATAGCATGCGTATAGCTATACAAGAGCTAATGTTGAAGTAACACAGTATGTGAAGTTTGTGTTTGTTTGTTAGATTCGATATTTTAGGTTAACGTGTTCAACTTCATTCAAATGTGTAGTGTTTTACATTCAGAATGTGTTACTGCGACATAATATTGTTTCATTGCTAAATAACTGATGTATTTCGTTAGAAACGTTTTATGCAGAGTTGACGCTGTGATACATTAAAAAATAAAAATAAAATGTCAGGTTTAGTCTTTTAGTTTAATTGTTTGTAAGGAACACATTTTAAAATAAAACAAGATACTATATCCTAAATTTACGTATGAACATTTTTTTTTCTTTCCTTTGTTCATTTAGATGTACAACTGACACGCGTCATGCAAACATTGGCCGTATGCATTCAGCGGCAAGAGTAAATCTAGACAAGCCTGTGCAAATGTAAGGTCTGTTCAGGTGCCACTCAGTCCGCCATAAAGTCACGCAATTATTCAATATCTCAATGTTGGCTCCCGAACAAATTGCGCGAATGCAGGGGACGGAAATCAGAAGAGCCACTTATTGTATAGCTCAGCAGTCTCATGAGAAAAATTGAACTACGAACTGAACAAAGTAACACAACATGCAAAATGTGGTACATATGTGGGATAGACAAAAACCGTCGAATACAGTTTCATTACCAACAAAGTCATCGTAACCGCGGCAACCTTCTTGTTATCGCGGCCTCCTTATTTGCATGAAATTAGCATGCACGTGTGTTCACAATATCCTACAATTACTCATAAAATACATTGTGCATCTTTGAAATAAATGTATACGTCACATGTTAAGCCATTTTGTAATCATAAGGTTGTAAATAAAAGGAAACGACCAACTTGTACTAGAGCGTATTTGAATGCTCGGTTACCTATAATGAGTCAAGCGAACATTTTTATCTTTTGTTTATGTTATTAATGGTGCCACTATCAAATGTGTGTATGTAATCGGACAACATTTTGCATCAACAAAAAAGATAAAGGTGGACACAAACAGGTAGATACCATCGTCTAAATAGATACACGGCCGTTGACATATTCATTTATCATAAATAAGCACGGCGAAACGGATGTGATTCTTACTATTCACGATTTGTACTTTTTAATTAGTTTTTTTTTATCAGTTGTCACGTTACAAATACGTGGATAACATGTCACAATAAGTATACGTTGTAGACCTACGTTTGTGATTTGTATTTAATTAAAATATTGTAAAAGTCATCACATACATTGTTAAACAAGAAGAGTAGCCATCACCTCTCATGAAAAAAATCAACGAATGACTGACTTGCCTTTCGCTAGTAGCAAAATCGTTTTAAACGTCTACTGTAAACAAGACCACAAGCTGAAATAACTGCACAAAAATATGAGATTGTCAACGTATCTTGCATTTAACATTAGTATCAACTAAACTCCTTTTTTAAGCTGCTTGCAAGTTTAAGCTGAAACAATATATATATATATATATATATATATATATATATATATATATATATATATATATATATATATATATATTCATATAGAGAGAGAGAGAGAGAGAGAGAGAGAGAGAGAGAGAGAGAGAGAGAGAGAGAGAGAGAGAGAGAGAGAGAGAGAGAGAGAGAGAGAGAGAGAGAGAGAGAGAGAGAGAGAGAGAGAGAGAGAGAGAGAGAGAGAGAGAGAAATTGGCGACCGACAAAAATGGAGTGTTTTTTGGTGATTGTATCTGCCAAATACAACACAGGAGAGAGCTACCGGTAGATTTAATATGTTTAAACTAACTAATGTGTCAAAAATCAGTTTATGCAGACATACAATGTGGTCGAGCAGGATTTGGTAATTTTAAGTTAAGAAAAGACTGTGAATACGCCAGATTAGACAGAAGTGAAATTAATGTACCACACATATCCGGTACACCGGATGATATTTTAAGACAAGCAAAAGAAGCACTAGAGCATTTCCAAAAATCTGGTGAAATAACTGATAAACCGATTGAAACCAATTTAATAACAAGAGAAAATGTCATCGACGGAGAAAAAAATAATTTGGAAATAATTTAAGATAAAAACATTACTTCTATTGACGATAAGGAATTTGGGGAAAGGAAGGGTATTGAAAAGAATATGTCCCAAAAAGCTTTGGCGGAATTTATTATAAAAAATGATAAAATAAAATTAATCCCATCCATGAAAACCTTTATTGTTGAGGGAATACATGGCTCCAAACGTTTGGTGACAATCATGCCAAAAGAAACATGAAGTTGTCCGTCAACTGGACTTTGTTATCACTTACTAGCGGTTAAAATGACTCTACATATTGACGGAATTTGTGATAAACGGACGGTTAAAAATCTCACGCTTCTTCGAAGAAATAGCAAACCGCGTGTTGCCAAAAGAACGGGACAAAAGAAACCGAAAAAAGCCGACTTCGAAATTAACCCAGCACCCGGTTCAATACTCATGACACCAACTGGAAAATCATGCGACACATCGCTGAAACAAAAGCTCGCCAATTTAATAGCATCAACCCCAAAAACACCAATGTCTAAAAAAAGAAGCCGGAACACCAACAATTCATTCACTTCTTGTAAACAAATAAAGTTTGACAACAATTTAAGTTCAATTGCAGAAGACGTTCTCGAAGAAGAAAATCATTTAAATATAAGCAGCGATGATTCATTTACCAGTGAACAGACGTGTTTTAATCAAATGACCATTGATGACGCAGAAGACGATACTGTAGAAATTGCAAATATATCTGCAATAGATTGAGAGCTAGTTAAAAATCCATCTGGGTGGCTGAACGACCCAATAATTAACAAATCTCAGCAAATACTAAAAGAACAATTCGCGCTTGACAGTGGGATGCAAAACACACTTCTTGCTCGGACTTTACTGATGATTTAGGTACCTGGGATATAAATAAACGTTTAACGAAACAAAATCCCCCGTCCGCCCAAATACATCACAACGGCAGTAATCACTGGGTATTATCATACTAATCACAGAAAGATGGACATGTTATTGTGGTGGACAGTTTAAAATCTCCAAGAACTCTAAACAGTAGTATTTCAATTCAAATCGCTCAAATCTATCAAAATGGAGAGCGCAGTGTACAAGAACAAATACCTGACCTACAACGTCAACTTAATTACACAGATTGTGGTGTTTTTGCTATTGCAAATCTTACTGAGGTGTTAAACAACAATTATGATGTAGATTTTTCAAGTATCAGATATGATATACCAAGAATGAGAGCACATTTATTAGAATGTATTACTAAACAACATTTTACAACATTTCCAAAAATAGCAAAAATGCCAAAAATGCCGTGTAAAGTAGCAAAAAGTTGTTCTATTAAGATTTTTTTGCACTTGTAAGTTGCCTGATATAGTTGGTGATATGGTGGAATGTGACAATAAAAGATGCAAATTGAATAGATGGTTTCACAAAAGATGTGTTGGGTACACAATGACAAACCAAGATGAAAAATGGTTGTGTCCATACTGCACATGGTAATTTGAGATGAACAAGCACTGAGATAAAGGTATGTGATTATGGTACAACAATTATATCTTAATGTTTAGATATATGATATCTATTTAGATATAATGTAATGATATTCACCAGTACAGTTACTTTTGAAGTGTCATTCCCATTATAACAAATTAATCTATCTCGTACAATAAAATGAAATTTATGCCTTCGACATCCAGCCCCGGAAGGAGGGGGGGGGGTAACTTCCTGTATACGGGTATAAAGGGATGTGCCGAAAATACCAGGTGAGTTTTTCGACTAAAATTACTGATATGGGTATGGTTTTGAGAATCTAAGTATAGATATGTGTATTGAAATCAGAACTTTGCTTGTATTTAAATGCATATATATTTACAAATAGACAGATAATTCAATAAGTACACTGTACAAATCTACATTAATTGCATTGGACTCAGAATAAACAACGAAAAAAAGTCTAAAGGTATATTTACAATGATATGCACAACCATTTTTGTACTTCCATCACTTTTTCGAAATTTAATTTAAACCACACCATTATTGATAACGTTTGTTTCGAACTTGTAATTAAAATCCAGAGAGTCAAACGAAATGCACATCCACATTATGCTCTCTTTCAATTTATCTAAATGTTTTTTAAACCACATACACATGTATGCTCTTTTTTATTCTTATCGAAGTTTACAATAATGCATGACAAACAAACAATCCTAAATACGTTTTGCATTTGATGATGCTTTGAATAAATAATTTATTGTTAAAAACAAACCACGTTTATATGTCGTCGCTAATTCTATCGAAAATGCGTTTAAACTATGTGTCGTATTCTGAGAAAACTGGACAAAATGCATGTGCGTATAGTGTCGTCCCAGATTAGCATGTGCAGTTCGCACAGGCTTATGAGGGACGACACTTTCCGCCTTAATTGTATTTTTGCTAAGAAGAGACTTCATGTAAACGAAAAATGTCATAACAGCGAAAAGTGTCGACCCTGTTTAGCCTGTGTGGACTGTATGTTAAATATTTTGAGGTTAAACTAGTTTTTTTCGTCACTATAATGACCACACACGATATACGTCACAAATCTCCTAATTTTAAATTAAAGCGCAGAAGGCAATGCAAAACTAATAAAACGTTATCTTATGAAAAGGAATGAATATGTTTCGATTAAAGATTTATAAATTTAAAGAAAAAGATTTTATGTAAGTCAATTTTGTTTTGCTATGAGCGGGGATGTCCGAATAATTGTAAACTTTTGCTGAGCAAGTCATTCATGCTATTATACAGAATTGCAGTTTACCTACATATTTTTCAAAAGGTCAGATAGCTTAATTGGTAGAGCAACCCAGGCCGGTATCATTAGATGGCTCATGGGTGGGTTCGGGTTCGAATCTCGATCTGAACTTCGTAGGTAAACTTGTGGTTGCAAGGCTGGAAACTGATAGTGTGACAATTTGTTTTGGGCGGGGTTTTGGGCTAACCGTTCAGTTCATCAGTTCGTCAGGTCACATGAAACCGTTTAATATGGCCTGTTTGTTGTTTAATTGCTGAGTAACATATTTGACACAAATCGTGCAGTCCCGCTTTAACTCCTTATTTATGTTGGCTATATTGCACTTTACCGGTACGCTGCCATCATGGATTCCGAAATTTGCGAAACTTAACACTAATTATAAGGGCTTGGGTTATAGTGCGTGCCGGTAAAGTGCAATTGCCCCGGACTGTTTAGTAGCTCTTATCCGCAGTTGGTATTCGAACCATATATACTTCAGATGTGCGCCGACATAAGGTGATTTTATCTATTTTACAAACAGCATCTTTTGTGGGCTTTAAAAAATGAAGTCATTTAGTTACAAGGACTGTTCTGTTGCTCTTATCTGCAGTTGGTTTTCAATCCATATATGTTTCTTCCAGATTTGTGCAAAATAAGGGTTTATCTGAACTACACAGTCGGCAAATTATCACCATTTTACAAACGGAAGCTTTTGTGGGCTTTTCAAACATGACCTCGTGTGACCTTTTGAACTGACAATATATCGTTCTAAATCATAAAACAATTTCAATGAAATGTACATGTAATTCATTGGAAAAGTTTTTCTAAGCAAGTTAATCATGCTATTCAACAGAATTGCAGTTTACCAATATATTTTTCAAAAGGTCAGAATAGCTTAATTGGTAGAGCAATCCAGGCCGGAATCATATCTTATTTAGATGGCTAATGGGTGGTTTCGGGTTCGAATCCCGATCTGAACTTAGTAGGTAAATTGTGGTTGCAAGGCTGGCAACGGAAAGTATGACAATTTGTTTTGGGCGGGGTTTTGGGCTAACAGTTCAGTTCATTAGGTCACATGACACCCTTTAATATGGCCCGTTTGTTGTTGAATTGCTGATTAAAGTAATAATTGAATGTTCATTTCCTTATTTTTTATAACAGTCTTTACGAACTCCAGGTTCTTCTGCTAGGAAGTGCCTTTAATGATTTAATTCAAATATTATCTGTATATAAGTTGTGTGTTAGTTTCTTCACGGTGCGTATATTGTATATTGTCATCTAGAGTCCTTGGTTTCTTCTATTACAGATTAATTGAGCTCGCTTTGATGCATCGCCTTATTTCATATTATGCTTTCTCACATTTTTTTTACATATTTAAAAACAGTGGAAGAAAACCATAACAACGGTACCAAAAATGTATGGTCGGTTAGAAAAAGGATGCTTTTATAGCTCCTTTTAGCTTTTCCGTGTTTTCCTCAAGACATTGTTTTGTGTACAAAAACAAAACGGTATTTTTCGGTCAACTTTGACCGCGATTTACAGGTTGGCACTGACCCTGCCATAAAATATTTTTACATGGTTAGAAACTGTGGAGGTTCTTCTTTGCAACGGTACCATTATAATTAATATCGAATTAATAATAATGTTTTCATAACCCCTTTTTCCTTTTCAGGGTTTTCCTTACGGCATTTGCGTGTGTAAAAAAACCGTTAAAACAGGCCGACTTTGTCCGCGATTTACAGGCCGACTCTGACCCTGCCATAAACTATTTTATATATTATTAGAAACTGTAGAGGATCTTCTTTACAACGGTACCATTATAATTAATATCGGACGAATAATATTGCATTTATAACCATTTATATCGGTTCCGGTTTTTCTTTACGGCATTTGCGTGTGTAAAAAAAACGTTAAAACAGGCCGACTTTGTCCGCGATTTACAGGCCGACTACTACCCTGTCATAAAATATTTTGACATGGTTAGAAACTGTAGAGGATCTTCTTTAAAACGGTACTATTATAATTAATATCGGACGAATAATAATGCATTTATAACCATTTATATCGGTTCCTGGTTTTCTTTACGGCATTTGCGTGTGTAAAAAAAACGTTAAAACAGGCCGACTTTGTCCGCGATTTACAGGCCGACTACGACCCTGCCATAAAATATTTTGACATGGTCAGAAACTGTAGAGGATCTTCTTTACAACGGTACCATTATAATTAATATCGGACGAATAATAATGCATTTATAACCATTTATATCGGTTCCGTGTTTTCTTTACGGCATTTGCGTGTGTAAAAAAAAAACGTTAAAACAGGCCGACTTTGGCCCCGATTTACAGGCCGACTACGACCCCGCCATAAAATATTTTGACATGGTTAGAAACTGTAGAGGATCTTTTTTTACAACGGTACCATTATAATTAATATCTGACGAATAATAATGCATTTATAACCATTTATATCGGTTCCGGGTTTCACCTAAAAGATTTCCGGGTTTTCCGGATATTTCCGGGTTTTATACCTGCCCTTTGGGCCCCCTTTCTGGACCTAAACCATACAAACAGTTTTATCTATGTGATACGGTAAGCAGTTATAAACATGCCTGTAAAAGCATTTCCTGTAAATAAGCATTGGTATCTCTCTTAATTATATCAGCAGTTTTTAGAACTTTAAATTTATTTGTTATCATTTAACCTATCCGGGTCGTTTCACCCTAATTCTTGTTCGCCCCTGAGTCGTTTCGCCCTAATACCCGTTCGCACTGGGTCGTTTTGCCCTTATTCCTGGGTCGTTTCGCCCTAGTTTTTATACGTATAGTGAATTTTAAGGATTTATCTTTAGCTTGTCACAAGCTGAATTCCTTATTCCTCTGGCCTTTAAACGGGTGACGGTTCTTTCAGCACGAAGCATTTTCGGCCCCTCTTCATAACTATGAGATATTGTTTAATACAGTATTATATTATTATATAATATCATATTATTTTTTATTTTTATAGCTTATTAAAATTGTAGAAATCATAATACTTGCTTGATTGGCTAAAATAATTAGAATCTATTTCCCTGTTTACAGTATATGTATACAGTATTCATTAAAATATCAGGGCCCTCTCTACACTTTGGGGGATTGGGGCCGGGGCTCTTAGAGGGGTGAATTTCGCGTCGTTTTGGGCGAAAAGGGGAATTTTATATCTTTTCACCAACCATTCAGCACCTAAAATTGCTATATTTTAAATGTGATTTAGATAAATATACATTTAATCAAAGATTAGTAGCACCATACCAGCTGGCAACATAGGTATACAATTTAAAAAAAAAATAAAAAATATTATTCTTATTTTTTGGAGGGGGGATTTTAAGCTGAAACAGGGGAAAAAAGTATACTTTTTTCATGGGGAAGCCGCCAATATTCCGCGGTAAAAACAGCCAAACGAGGGCCCTGAATATTGAAAGGGAAAATAATGATCTTCAGCTTATTCTCCTTTTTTCTCACTTTAAAAAAAATGTCTCTTACTTTAAAGAATATGAAACCATTTAAAAACAATATGGACAGCAACGACAACATGCAGACAGATAACGCAGACACGAAAAACAGTACAGCCAAGATGGAACAATCATATTTCTCGATCCGCGGTGTCAAGGCGCAACAAGTCGATGCCTAGTCAGCCCTTGAAGCCGCGTCAGTATGAGGCGGCACGTCGCATTTCGCCGCGATTCTTCGCATATGTCCGCCTAGGCAAGCCACAATCTGCGATATGACGCAAAGTCAATTCGCATCATAAAATAAAAATCTGTTAAAAGTGATTAGTAAGTCAATAGATTTTAAAAGAACAATTATAATAATATTTAAAATCATAATTAATTTAATGTAGCTATTACGTCATACTTACTATTTTTCCTGTCGCCACTCATTACCCGATAATCCCGTATATTCCAGTTTTAAACCAAATTCTAGTAGATATTTACGATAAAAGTTCTCATGAATTTTAAGAAATACAAACATTCGCCAATTTTCTTAAGTGTCAAATAAATTTAAGCATTTGTTTCTATTTTAAGATGTGATGAAATAACATCCAATAGCTGCGTTTTTTCCACTGAACACACGTAAATCGCCAGATGTGATGCTCATGTTTTTATACAACACAAAATACACCCACACTTTCCATGCGACGTTCTACATGTCTGCATAATTTTCGCGTGCTTTTTATTTGCTAACCTAGGCACAACGTGCTCATGCCTCATGGTGAGCTTTTGTGGTCGCCTTTTGTCCGTTGTCTTTTGTGCGTTGTCCATTGTGCGACGTCAACATTTGCCTTGTTAACTCTCTAGAGGCCACATTTATTGTCCAATCTTCATGGAATTTGGTCAGAAGATTGGTCTCAATGATATCTTGGATGAGTTCGAAAATGGTCACGTTTGCTTGAAAAACATGGCTGCCAAGGGGCGGGGCATTTTTCCTTTTATGGCTATAGTAAAACCTAGTTAACACTCTATAGGTCACATTTATTTGCCGATTATCATGAAACTTGGTCAGAAGATTCGTCCCATTGATATCTTGAATGAGTTCGAAAATGGTTTTGGTTGCTTTAAAAACATGACCACCAGAGGCGGTGCATTTTTCCTTATATGGCTATATATGGTTATAGTAAAACCTTGGCAACACTCTAGAGGCCTCATTTATTGTCCAATCTTCATGAAATTTGGTCAGAATCGGGGCTCAAAATTTAACCTAAAAACCAACTTGCCCTGCTGGGCAAGTTCTTAGAAAATCTTCTTGCCCTGAACGTAAAGCCACTTGCCCAAACATGAAATATCACATTAACTGTAAATCTCATATTCTTTAATAAAGAAAAAAATGATACACCACAAAACCTTTTTTTATTTTTGAACATTTAACAAAATAATTACAGCAATTAAAGTCGAATTAAAGTCTAAATTAAATGCTCTTTGTTCTTTTTGCACTTACCTGGGCAGACAACTAGATTATAAAATAACTTGCCCGGACCCAACTTTTACTTGCCAGGGGCCATAGGACGACTGTTAATGTTGAGCCCTGCAGAAAATTGGTCACAATCATATCTTGGATGAGTTCGAAAATAATTATGATTGCTTGTAAAGAAATGCTTCCAAATGGCGGTGCATTTTTCTATATATGGCTATAGTAAATTCTTGTTAACACTCTAGAGGCCGCATTTATTGTCCAATCTTCATATTGTAGCGAAAACGCAATCTCCATGCAGAGTTGTCGTTCCTTGCTCTCACATACAATTTGATCCAGCTTTGCTGGCTCCCGTCAAATCACTGCGCGGAGGTTGGCGAAAACGCTGCCTGTCACTAACTGTTTTCTTGGTGGCTTGTAACCCCAAATCCGGAATTGATTGTCGTAAACCATTGTCGTAAATACATTACATAAGTTAAAACTGACATAGAATTCGGACGAAATAGAGATTTTTCTTGCAAATAAAACATACTTTAGATGGACCTAGGGGCAAAGAATCTAGTCGTAAGTGTTAATTATTCATATTTTATTATCATCATACCATTCGTTACAGTTGTTATTCTGTGTTAGGTGATAAATCATGCCAAGTAGTAACTGACTGCTCGTCTGTTTATAAATTAGCATGAACCAATTTTTTTTTAAACATAAATAATTGATGTCAAATGCCTGCAGGAATAATATTTAAGGTATTAGAAAGCATTTTCTTTTTGTTTTAATGGATTAGAGCAAAGTCGGGTAATTTCGACACCTTAAGAGTAAAATTTGATTTAGTCCTGATGTGTCGAAATTACCCTCCAAGTGCCCAAACTTAATGAAAAACACCGTTTTGACTTGTTGATATTTGCTAACGAACGTTATTATCGTTGCCGGCATAATTCAAAACTTCAAGCGATTTAACTAAATGCGGCGGAGTGTAATTTCGACAGTAAGCGGCTAATTTCGACAGTCAGCGGCTAATTTCGACACTTGTCTTTGTATTAATTTTCAACAACTGTTTTAATCAGTTATTTACATTGTATGTCTCAATTAATAGAATTTCACGATCTCTTTAATGTCTAGTGTTAATTAGGCTCGATTGTTCATTGTCGGCTCGGGTACTGCTAACATTTACCCCGGGTACATTGAAGTATACTTACATGTACCCCGGGTACGGTAAATATACTAAAACGTACCCGGTCGAAATTAGACTGTAACCGAGTTTTATTCCCGCCCTAAATCAGATGTCGTAAAACGCGCTACCGATTACCGTTATTACGAAACAAACTTCTATTATTTGTTTTTATAAACTGCATCAACATGCTTTTTGAGTATGGGTTCCGATAATATAGAGGCAATTTAACAGAAAATTGACATAAATATGAACATAATTAATCTAAAAAAAATAGCCGACGACGACCGATTTAGCGTAAAAATTCCCGGGTAGATTTTAGTATATTTACCGTACCCGGGGTACATGTAAGTATACTTTAGCGTACCCGGGGTATATGTAAGTAGTACCCGAGCCGAAAATGACCAATCGATTGTTAATAAGGTTGTGGTGGTTTAGTGGATGTGATGTCCGCCTAGCGATCAGGAGAGAGTGTTTTAATAAGTCGTAGGCTTTCCATGCAGTGGAGCTTTAATAAATAGGATTATACTAAACTAGTGTTAATTTGCAAATCAGAGAATTATAAATAAATTGCATTTAGAGTTCGTATTGTGCTCCCACTTGACTCAATATACAGTACAGACACCGTGTACTTAAACAAACGCCACTCGCCGCAATGTTCATCTCACTGTTAGCTTACCAATATGAACCCCGCGATAGGTGTTCAGATCAAATGTCGCGGGGGCCGTTTGCCATAGATTAACACCGCGAATCACCGCGGACCCATAATTTCTACCGCGGTGATCATCGTGTTCGCTAAATATAATTGAACATAAACGTATTGAATTGATCCCTTTAATTTAAGAGTGATAATGAATAAATAAATTCTATTTTAATGTACATGCTGGTCGAAAGGATGTGATAAGTATTTAAAATATATTGGCGACAATAAAACGCCTCCGATACATATGTGTCAACTGTATCTATCGAATACATGCAACTTCTCCCTTCTTTAATTATCCATTACTCGATAATCCCATATACGCCCGATTTCCGTTTTTAAAGCAAATTATCTGAGGGAAATATAGATGATAAGAGTGCCCAAGAATGCCATAAACATAAACGTTCGCAATTTTCGAAAGTATCAAATGAATTTCGGCATATGATTCTATTTAAAGGTTTGATGAACTGCATGTAAGCCCCTTAACAATACAGTTGTATTCCAACATGCGAAAATCATCTTACACGGTTTGCACGCGCCGGGTACAGCTATTTTCGGTTAGCAACTTCTAGATAAAATAAATGAATTTCTTTGTCCTGATAAAAAGCGCGCGAAAATTTGCGTGGGTGTATTTATTTGTAAATACAAATTTCGTAGCGGGTACAACATTGTGATCATTTGATTTCCATCAAAAGTTTCGTTGTGAATTTCAACTAAAGTTGAAATATCTCGCGATATATTTGGCATTGCCATTAAGAGTTAATAGTATTGATCATCTAAACGCTTTATTTACGTTTCCGACGTTATGTACTGTACAAATTTAAGTGCATACGTGTGCACATACTTATAACATCTACATGTAGTACACATGTATATGATTTTCTTTTGTACATGTACATTTAAAACGCGTGAATGACCCTCGCAGACAGGTGTTTACGGTGGTTGCGCAGCATCCGAGGTGATCACAGGTGATCCAATTAACGATATAATTAAGTTAAAAAAAATACATTTTCATTAGTCAATAACCTTCACAATCTTTAAATAGCTCTAATTTTATACAATCTGCTTGAAAAGATATAGAGGGAGCTAAATATAATATTCAATAAGCTGCGTCAACTATTTAAAGAGTAATTCTATTCAACGAATCTATCTTTCCATATGCGCTGGGAATGCTTGAAAACATTTGGAGTGTCGGAATTACCCACCATCGTATAAAATCGGAGGATAATTTCGACACCCCACAAATCATAGTTTAACAAATGATTTGCACTATTCAAACACAAATACAGGTCAAGTGAAACAAATTTTATACTAGAACTTGTACAAATACCAGAAATACAGCGAAATCCTGAAGGGAAGTAATAGACAATTATGTAACCTCCCTTAGCGAAGCTCATAACGCTATAAAAATTCTCTAAGTAATACAATGTACTTATTTTAAATGACTCACTTACATGCAATTAGCGAGACGTTTGATAGAGAGATGTTATCTGGTGACGTCACAACACCAACTACGTCACATTTTACAACGAAATCATACGGGATGCGCATGATATCTTGGATGAGTTCGAAAATGGTTTTGGTTGCTTACAGGGTTCGCCAAAACTTGAAAAATCTGTCAGTCATTCGGACTGACAGACTTGAAATTTTTGTCAGTCCGAATCAGTTTCTGTCATTCCCACTGTCCGACTAAACTATAACAGCAAAACACAACAAAAGAGAGTACCTTTTTGATGTTTATTGGTTTTTATCACCTTAAAATACAATAAAAACATTCCAAAGTCGATATAATTAAACAATTATTATATTAATAATAAACCACATATAAACCAAAGGTATTCTTTTCGGCTTCTTTTTGTCAAACTCTTTTTTAGCCTGCACAGCTCTACAAATCGGTGTTCACTAACATATATAATTATTATATTGATTTGGTTACCTTCTATAGTATAAGGATACGTGACATTACTTATTTATAATAATATGCATTACAGACGGTGTACTTATGTATAAGTCTAAATAAAATGTCTGTTCTGTTCTGTTCTTGAAAGGTTAGGTTGACATCCAATCAAGTTTGACTTAATTGCACACACCCATTCACACTACTTTGGGTGACTTCAATTTCTGTTTATTAGCCGATTTCACAAGTTCTAAAACAACACCTATTGTTAAAATATTTTCTCTTAGCTGAGGTGGTTGATTTCCAGGTTCAATTAAATGAATGTCTTTCACACCTATTTCTTGATAGAAAGGCCCGTGATAATTACCAACATCCATTCTTGTTGTCTGAAATAACACAAAACATATTGCTACAAACTATCAACAACAAATCAAAACATAAATATCCTTATGTCCGCATTTTAAAATATCCGAAATATAGTACATTGGGTGAAAAATCTAATTTTGATTTCAGAAATTGTTGGTGTATAAATTTAAATATATCCTTCCCAGAACAATCTAATAATGAAACTATTTAACGGAAATGCTCACAAATGCCTGTTGAAACAAGTTTTCATGCGTATTTTGTTGTGGAGAAATTAAATGGAACACATAAAATGGCGGACGCACACGGTTCTTTTTTTTTAACAAAGACCGTTGATTTTGAACTCGCATGTGATAGTTAATTCTAATCACACTTTAAACATCAAAACATCAAAATGAAGGTAAGAAAAGAAGGATTATGACAGAAGTTGAACAAAAAGCATTTACCTTCTATTAATCCAATAGCATATGATACACTTTGAGTGATCTTTCTGAAACAATTTTTCATCCGATTGTGTCGGTCAGTCGGACCGATTATCTTAAATCACATGTCGGTCCTTAGAAAAATTTGCCGGTCAGGACCGGCAGACCGACGGTTTTGGCGAACCCTGTGCTTAAAAACATGGCCAACGGGGGGCAGGGCATTATTCCTCTAGGCTATAGTAAAACCTTGTTAACACTATAGAGGCCACATTTATTTCCAATCTTCATGAAATTTGGTCAGAAGATTGGTCTCAATGATATCTTGGATGAGTTCGAAAATAATTATGTTTGCTTGAAAAAAATGGCTTCCCCTTGGGTCATTTTTTCTAATATGGCTATAGTAAAATCTTGTTAACACTCTAGAGGCCACATTTACTGTCTGATCTTCTTGAAACTTGGTCAGAAGATTCATCCCGATAATTTCTTGGACAAGTTCAAAAATGATGCCGGTTGGTTGAAAAACATGACTGCTAGGGGCGGTGCATTTTTCCTTATATGGCTATAGTAAAACCTTGTTAACACTCTATAGAGGCCACATTTATTTTCCGATCTTCATATCTTGTTATCTCAGGTGAGCGACTTTGGGCCTTTCAGGTCCTCTTGTTTAAGTAAAACATTTACTTTGTCGTTAACAATTAAATTTTGTAATTGATCAAGACTAAATGAAATTTTATATAGTAAAAACAACTTGTCAACACCCTAGAAGTCACATTATATAATTTGCCCAATCCTCATGAAACTTGGTGAACAGATTGGTTTTATATATATCTCAGATGAGTATGCAAATGGTCCCGATCAGTCAAGTTTTACTTATGTGACTAGAGAAAAACCTTGTGATAGAACACTATAGAAGTCACATTTTTTGCATAATCATCATGACATTTAGTGAATACATTGGTTTTATTGATTTCTCGGACAAGTTGGAAAATGGCTCAGATCGGTGAAACACACTTTTTAGCTCACCAGATTGCTCAGGTGAGGTTTAAGGATTGGTCTTTGTCCGCCGTCCGTCCGTCCACATTTGGTTTGTAAACACTCTAGCATTCACATTTCTCAAGCATTCTTTATCAAAGTTGCTGAAAGATCTCAGTCAATTTTGATAATGAGCAAAATCATTAGATAATCCAAATTTTCTTTATATTATACAAAATCCTTGTAAGCACTCTAGTGGTCACAATTTTGTTTCAGATTTTATGAATCTTGGTCATAATATTTATTTTTGTAAGCAAAATTTGATGTTTGGTTAGGGGGGTCAACTCAAAATAAAGGTAACCAGGTCAAATCTTACAAAAACACTCCATGCGCCAGAGTTTTGGTTCAATAATGACGAAATAATATGACCCAAATGTTTGTCTGGGCAATATCTAGGTAAAGTTTGACATTTGGTAAAGATTGAATGAATCGACTCCTCTCAGGGGAGCGAACTAGGGCCATCTTGGCCCTCTTGTTTATTTTACTCTTTAAATTAACTGCATTTTAATAACACAAGGGTGCCAACAAATGCCTTGCCTTTCGTTTTATTCATAGCAACAGACTTTAATGTCTTTTTGGGAGCGACAGGCGAAACACACTCATTAGACCCGAAACCTGAAAATTCCGAGTCTTTCGCTAGCGAAAGCTTGTCTTCCATATTGGCTTAAATACCACCAAACAAATATAAAACTAGGACTACGTCCTTAGTAAGGCAGTATAAAACAAGAACACAAATTAAATGAGATGAATTTCAACAAGTTTTACCTAATTGTTAATCGAACCAACCACTCGACAACAAGCAAAATCGAAGAATGGTAAAACAGGTTGAAGGTTACAATATACTAAATCTTTTGGGAGTGCAATGCTATACTCATTAAAAACCTGAACATCATTTATAAGAAGACACAATTTTCTGTGTGGGCACTTGCCATGACTTTATTTTAGAATGTTTCTTTGTGCATGTGGTAGGGAAAACATTGATGTTTAACAGAAATTCACTCATTTGCTTGAAGGTTAAAGACTACATGAGACTTTGACAGATGGCGGGAAACCCTCATTCACTGGTACAAACCTGTTAAATTGATGGCTGTAAAACAGTGACCGCTGATTCGCATCGAGTTCTTTCTTGCAAAACGCATGACCCCCCTTTTTTATTGTCTAAATCATTGCAGCTTGGAATGCTCTGTAAGAAAATGTATGGTTATGGGGATCTCTATGCGCAAAAGTTTGACTTTATTTTTTGTTGAAGTTATTGCTTTTACATTGAATTTGTGTAGGAAATCTTTTGGTATATTGTAACCTGAACATATGGTATGTAGGCGAGTCACATGGTGTTTTAAGCACGTTGTTTCAAATGCGGATCACTCGATATCAACATCCTGATATGCTCAGTATACATGCGAAAGCCGTAGGCCTTTACAGAAAATAATCTAATAAATGACCACACACCCACACTATACACCCCTCTCCACCCCACCCCTCTCTATATTTTGATTAAAGTATTGGGATAGGTCCCTTCATCTTTAAAATGAAAAATAGATGAGTTGTCTGCACCCGCGTGCACCCGCTAGGTGGTGCTCTTGTTTTGTTTGTGGCACTATATATTTCATTTGAATTTGCTGCAAAGATATCTATTCATGGTACATGTATATGAAAATGTGTTGAATATAATGTCCGACAAAAAAGAGCATTTTGTATCTTGTTAGCTCATCTATTTTTTGAAAAAAAAAAAAGAGCTATTTTCATCACCTTGGCGTCGGCGTTGGCGTCGGCGTCCGGTTAAGTTTTTCGTTTAGCTCCACTTTTCTCATAAAGTATCAATGCTATTGCATTCAAACTTGGTACACTTACTTACTATCATGAGGTGACTGGGCAGGCAAAGTTAGATAAATCTGGCATGCATTTTGACAGAATGATGTGCCCTTTTTATACTTAGAAAATTGAAAATTTTGGTTAAGTTTTGTGTTTAGGTCCATTTTATTCCTTAAGTATCAAAGCTATTGCTTTCATACTTGCAACACTTACTAACTATCATAAGGGGACTGTGCAGGCAAAGTTATGTAACTCTGACTGGCATTTTTACAGAATTATGTGCCCTTTTTATACTTAGAAAATTGAAACTTTGGTTAAGTTTTGTGTTTAGGTCCACTTTATTCCTACAGTATCAAAGCTATTGCTTTCATACTTGCAACAGTTATTAACTATCATAAGGGGACTGTGCAGGCAAAGTTATGTAACTCTGACTGGCATTTGGACGGAATTATGGGCACTTTATACTTAGAAAATTGAAAATTTGGTTAAGTTTTGTGTTTTGGTCCACTTTACCCCTAAAGTATCATAGATATTGCTTTCATACTTGGAACACTCGCAAACTATCATAAGGGTACAGTAAAAGGACAAGTTGCATAACTCTGGTTGTCATTTTTACGGAATTATTGCCCTTTTTTGAATAAGTAACTTTTCAAGTTGAATTTTACCTTGACCTTTGAATGACCTTGACTCTCAAGGTCAAATTATTAAATTTTGCTAAAATTGCCATAACTTCTTTATTTATGATTACATGATTAGATTTGATTGATACTTTGACAAAACTACTCTAACCTGACATACTACGATAGACTCCACCCAAACCATATCCTGTGCCCTCCCCCCATCTCCCCCCCCCCCCGAATCCCCCCCTATTTTTTTTTTAAGATCATCTCACAAATGACCACCACACCCTCACACTATACCCCCCCCCCCCCCCGCGAAAAAAAAATTATTTTTTTGCAATTTTTTTCCTCATTTTTGGAAGATAATGTAATAAATGTCCACACCCCCACACTATACACCCATCTTCACTCCACCCATCTCTCCTTTGTGATTGAAACTGAGAGTCCTTTCACCTTTAAAAAGAAAATAGATGAGCGGTCTGCACCCGCAAGGCGGTGCTCTTGCTAATCTATGTTACCCAACCACTAATAGCGTTGAAATTTTGGATATTGCTGCAAGGAACATTGATTTTGACTCTCTTAACTTTATTTAATTTTTGAAATATTGTATGAAATATTCGTTATTTTTGACTCTTTATGGGCTTTTAATTATTCAGTCTTCACAATTTTATAACAGCTGTTCCTTTTCTATCGTATAAATATATTGCTAAAGTAAGTTATGGCTGATATCAGCAATAATAGCAAAGGCGGCGATGCTTATTATCCCCACGCTTTTTTAAATGCGTGGGGATGTTGTGGTTATTTCCCCCCGCTGTCTGTCTGACTGTCTGTCTGTCCGTCCTGACCACTATCTCCTCCTACACTATAAGCGCTAGAACCTTGAAACTTACACACATGGTAGCTATGAGCATTTGTGCGACCCTGCACTATTTGGAATTTTGATCTGACCCATGGGTCAACAGTAATGGGAGTTGGGATTGGGCTGGGTCAGAGATTTTCACTCATTTTTAGCTCGACTATTATATAAGAAATATATATAGTAGAGCTATCCTACTCACCCCGGCGTGGGCGTTAGCGTTAGCGTGAGCATGCAAATGTAAAAGTCTGCGTACCAACCCAAATATTTCCTATGTCCTTGGACATATTGCTTTTATATTTTGCATACTTCTTTACCAACATGATCCTATAAACAAGAGCAGACAACTGTATCAAGCATTTTGACAAAATTATGGCCCCTTTTATACTTAAAATATGCATATTATTGATAAATCAACATGTATGTTAAAGTTTGCGTACCAACTCAAATATTTTCCATGTCGTTTGACATATTGCTTTCATATTTTCCATACTTCTTTACCAACATGATCCAAATCTACAAACAAGAGCAGACAATTGTATCAAGCATTTTGACAGAATTATGACCCCTTTTATACTTAGATAATTGAACATTTGGTTGATTTTTGTTTTTTGGTCCAATTTACTCCTGAAGTATCATAGCTATTGCTTTCAGACTTGGAAAACTTGTTAACTATCGTAAGGGGACTGTACAGGGCAAGTTGCGTAACTCTGGTTGGCTTTTTAACGGAATTATGGCCTTTTTTGTCTTAGTAACTTTGAATATTTTGTTAAGTTTTGTGTTCAGATCCACTTAACTTCTAAAGTATCAAGGCTATTGCTTTCAAACTTCAAATACGTTCTTACTATCATGATGGTACTGTACCCGGCAAGTTGAATTTGACCTTGAACTTTGAATGACCTTGCCTCTCGAGGTCAAATTTGGCTTAATTTGCCATAACTTCTTTATTTATGATCACATTTGATTCATACTTAGACAAAACAACACTTACCTGACATACCACAATGCACTCCACCCAAACCATCCCCTACGCTCCACCTCAGAATCCCCCCCCCCCCAAAAAAAAAATAAATCTTGTTTTTCTTATTTTTGAAAGATTATCTTTTAAATGACCACACACCCACATTATACCCCCCCGCTCTCCATGATGGCTTATGTTATACTGTCAAGCACTCAAATATTCGAGTGCGCTGTCCTCTGACAGCTCTTGTTATGCCCCCGGTATGATGCATTGGCCATAACTTTTGCAATATTGAAGATAGCAACTTGATATTTGGCATGCATGTGTATCTCATGGAGCTGCACATTTTGAGTGGTGAAAGGTCAAGGTCATCCTTCAAGGTCAAAGGTAAAAAAAACGAATCCAAGGGAAGTAATAAGCTTTAAAGGGAGGTAAGTAATGAACCTGCCAAATGATATATTTTTTTTTAAATAAATCAAAGCGGTGCAGGAGGGTGCATTGTGTTTCTGACAAACACACCTCTTGTTTTATGTTTAGTAATTGGTCCTGTCGGTCTGTGCGTCCATCCAAAACTTCGTCCAGAGCACAACTCCAAATCTATGTAATGGATTTACTTGAAACTTAGAATTTAAACAGATGGCAACTAGGAGAAGTGCAGTGACGAAGAACCATACTCTATCTACCTTAGTTTTTGAATTATATCCCCTTTTATATAATTTCATAGTAAATTTTTGTCCAGATCATAACTCTTAATCTACTGAAGGGATTTACTTGAAACTTAAAATATAAACAGATGGCAACTAGGAGAAGTGCAGTAACCAATAACCATAACTCTATCTACCTTAGTTTTTGAATTATCTCCCCTTTTATAAAATTTCATAATACATTTTTGTCCGGAGCATAACTCTAAATATACTGAAGGGATTTACTTGAAACTTTTAATGTAAGCAGATGGCCAGTAGGAGAAGTGCAGTGACTAAGAACCATAACTCTATCTACCTTAGTTTTTATGCTACCCGAAAAATTTGCGGGGAGCATATAGTTGCCAGTTTTTCCTTCCTTCTTCCTTACTTCCTTACTTCCGTCACACTTTTGTTACAGTTTCTCATAGCACCTTCAATACTTTACTGATCTCTTTGATATTTGGAATGTAGGTACCTTGCATGGACCTCTACCTTTTGATGAGGTTTGAGGCCACTGGGGTCAAGGTCACCGAGGCTAATAATAGATTTTTCCGTCACACTTTTGTGAAGCTTCTCATATCACCTTCAATACTTTACCGATCTCTTTCATATTTGGCATGTAGGTACCTTGCATGGACCTCTACCTTTTGATGAGGTTTGAGGTCACTGGGGTCAAGGTCACTGAGGCTTGTAATAGATTTTTCCGTCATGCTTTTGTTACAGTTTCTCATAGCGCCTTCAATACTTTACCGATCTCTTTCATATTTGGCATGTAGGTACCTTGCATGGACCTCTACTTTTTGATGAGGTCAATGGGGTCAAGGTCAAGGTCACAGAGGCTAATTATAGATATTCTGTCATGCTTTTGTTACTTTACCGATCTCTTTCATATTTGGCATGTAGGTACCGTACCTTCCATGGACCTCTACCTTTTGATTAGGTTTGAGGTTACTGGGCTCAAAGTCACCAAGGCTAAAAAAGATGTTCCGTCACGCTTTTCTTACAGTTTCTCATAGGGCCTTCAATACTTTACCGATATCTTACATATTTGCCATGTTATTGTAGGTACCTTGCATGGACCTCTACCTTTTGATGAGGTTTGAGGTCACGGGGCTCAATGTCACAGGCTATTAATATATTTTCTGTCACGCTTTTGTAACAGTTTCTCATAGCACCTTCAATACTTTACCGATCTCTTTCATATTTGGCATGTAGGTACCTTGCATGGGCCTCTACCTTTTGATGAGGTTTGAGGTCACTGGGGTCAAGGTCAAGGTCACGGAGGCTAATAAAAGATTTTTTAGGTGGTTATTAACACATAGATTGACAAAGCGCATTATCGGGGAGCATCCATCAGTTTCACTGATATTCTTGTATTTAATTATCTCCCTTTATTTAATTTCAAAGTAAATGTTTGTCCGGAGCATAACTCTAAATCTACTGAAGGGATTTACCTGAAACTTGAAATATAAACAGATGGCAAGTAGGAGAAGTGTAGTGACTTGGAAGCATAACTCTATCTACCTTAGTTTTTATGCGCCCTGAAATAAAATTTCGGCGGAGCATATAGTTGCCAGTTTGTCCTTCCTTTCTTCCTTACTTCTCTCCGTCACACCTTTGTTACAGTTTCTCATAGCGCCTTCAATATTTTACCGATCTCTTTCATATTTGGCATGTAGGTACCTTGCATGGACCTCTACCTTTTGATGAGGTTTGAGGTCACTGGGGTCAAGGTCACTGAGGCTAATAATAGACTTTTTCCGTCACTCTTTTGTTACAGTTTCTCATAGCACCTTCAATACTTAACCTATCTCTTTCATATTTGGCATGTAGGTACCTTGCATGGACCTCTACCTTGATGAGGTTTGAGGTCACTGGGGTCAAGGTCACTGAGGCTTATAATAGATTATTATTTTTTTGGTAACTAGGAGAAGTGCAGTGAACATGAACCATAACTCTTTCGGCCGTAGTTTTTTAATTATCTCCCAATATTATATTTTTTATTTTATTTCTTTTTATTGTCTTATGTATTTATAACTTAAAATTATATTTAATTCAATCTCATAGTAAATATTTTAGCTTTTCAATTTTAATATCTCCCTTTATCTAATTTTACAATAATATTTTAATTTGAACACTGAAGCATTCAATGTAAAATGAATAGATACGTTTAAGGAAAAATACAGTGATCAAGAACAGTAACTGTTTATAATCTTCTTTTTAATTACATCCCTTTCTTTCATTTTCATATATTTAATTCTCTACAGCATAACTCAAACACTATAATTAATTGATCCTTGAAATATAAATAGATGACACAGCTAGGTGCCATGTTGTCCAAATATTATTCTACTCTCTAAAACAAATGTTGTCATACATGCAAACACATTTCGGTGGGGATTTGGCACTACTGTGACAAGCTCTTGTTTTACATTAACTTCTTCATTTCTACACCGATTTACTTCCAATTGATACTGGACATCTCTTATGACAATACGATCAATCTCAACTATGCATGGCCCCATTACCAACCCTGGGGTGCCCCCTGGGTCAAACATGCGGCGTGGGGATATGCGTCGGCCTCTGCCGTGCCATTTCTAGTTCTTAATGGAAATAGTGGTACAGCAAATTTATTTGTAGAAAATGTTTTTTATTGAAATATGTTTCAATCCGTATCACAGACGTGATAATGGAGATAATGTTTAATTATGTTTCATGGAAAAATATTGTTTTCTTTACAATTATTAACAGGATAAATTTAATTTTAGTGTTTTTTTCCAGAGTTTTTTTATAAAGCACGCTGATATATTTTGTGAAATTAATTCTAAACCTAGTATGAAAATGGTTCTGGTATGTTGAAAAACATGGCTGACATATGGCAGGGAAGTCTTCCTTGTATGGCCGCATTGAAACCTTGAGAACATTTAAGAGGTCTTATTGATTGCTCAATCATAATTAATTTTACTCAGAATATTACTATTCTTCGAATGATTTCGATGCAATTAGAAAATTGTTCTGTTTCATTTTTGAAAAATAGCCTTTTATAGGTGACTGACTGGTTTTCTTATATGTGTCTACAATGAGGAATTGTCTGCTTGTAACAGTTGACGCAAATTTGACCTCTGACTCACTTGTAAAGAATATCAAGATTCTATGATAATAAACTGATGTTCTTTGTCATTATAACCTTCTAGACAAAAAATATGAGGTTTGATGAGTTAACTTTGACGTCTGTGTGTGTGTCTTAATAAAAATTTCTTGACAAGAGTTCTCTTACACTTCTAAACGTACTAAAATGCTTGCCTCTTTTCAACTTAGAATGTTTGAACTACAAATATCCCTTCCCTTATTATGCCCCCCTTCGAAGAAGAGGGGTTATATAGTTTTGCACATGTCGGTCCGTCCGTTCGTCCGTTCACCGAATGGTTTCCGGATGATAACTCAAGAACGCTTACGCCTAGTATCATGAAACTTCATAGGTACATTGATCATGACTCGCAGATGACCCCTATTGATTTTCAGGTCACTAGGTCAAAGGTCAAGGTCACGGTGACTCGAACCAGTAAAATGGTTTCCAGATGATAACTCAAGAACACTTACGCCTAGGATCATGAAACTTCATAGGTACATTGATCATGACTCACAGATGATCACTATAGATTTTCAGGTCACTAGGTCAAAGGTCAAGGTCACTGTTACTCGACACAGAAAAATGGTTTCCGGATGATAACTCAAGAACGCTTACGCTTTGAATCATGAAACTTCATAGGTACATTGATCATGACTCGCAGATGACCCCTATTGATTTTCAGGTCAAAGGTAAAGGTCACGGTGACTCGAACCAGTGAAATGGTTTCCGGATGATAACTCAAGAACGCTTACGCCTAGGATCATGAAACTTCATAGGTACATTGATCATGACTCGCAGATGACCCATATTGATTTTCAGGTCACTAGGTCAAAGGTCAAGGTCATGGTGACTCGAACCAGTAAAATTGTTTCCGGATGATAACTCAAGAACGCTTACGCCTTAGATCATGAAACTGCATAGGTACTTTGATCATGACTCGTAGATGACCCCTGTTGATTTTCAGGTCACTAGGTCAAAGGTCAAGGTCATGGTGACTCGAACCAGTAAAATGGTTTCCGGATGATAACTCAAGAACGCTTATGCCTAGGATCAGGAAACTTTATAGGTACATTGATCATGACTCGCAGATGACCCCTATTAATTTTCAAGTCACTAGGTCAAAGGTCAAGGTCATGGTGACTTGACACAGTAAAATGGTTTTCGGATTATAACTCAAAAAAGCGTACGTCTAGGATCATGAAACTTTATAGGTACATTGATCATGACTCGCAGATTACCCCTATTGATTTCCAGGTCACTAGGTCAAAGGTCAAAGTCACAGTGACAAAAAACGTATTCACACAATGGCTGCCACTACAACTGACAGCCCATATGGGGTGCATGCATGTTTTACAAACAGCCCTTGTCATTATAATTATCATCAGCAGAAGAATCGTCGACACATACTATTTAAATTGCTTAATTTATTCGCACTTTTTGTTCAAATTAAGCCAAACAACAAGAACACGTTTGTCTTATCCAGAGTTGACATCACAAGCACCCGCATGTATTGACGAGAGACGTTTTCATCAAATGTCTACCTATGTGTTGATCGAGTGACGTGGACATATCAAGCTTACCCCTGTGTGGATCAAGAAATGTTGACAAATGAAAATTACTGTGTTGATTGAGAGATGATGTCAAATGCAAATCCCTGTGTTGATCAAGAGATGTTGACACAAGCAAATTCCAGTGTTGATCGAGAGATGTTGACAAATGGTAACCCCTGTGACAATCAAGAGATATTGGTATCACTTGGCAGCTACTGTAATGGTACAGACATGTTTACATCATATGACAGTTTTTATAGCGAAGATGAGGGGAAGTTCTGGTGCAACACCTCCGGGCATGGTCTGGCGGACCTGGGTAGCCTGTCACAGAATATTTCGGAGCACATTGTTGATTCCATGGCGAACTCAAATGACTCCCATGTCAGCCACACTTCTCATACAGGCCTTTTGATTGAACAGAAACCTGTAATAGATGACGGTGTCAAAATAGAAATTGGGGACACACGCCTAGGTATGTTGAACCTATGTTCGCATATTGTTTGCACAAACAACAACTGCAGGCTGTCAACTGATTCTTATGAGCCGTTTTTAGCTCGGCTGTTTTCGGAGTAAACCGGAGGTATTGTCAAAGCCAGCTCGCCCGCCGTCCGCGTCGTGCTAAACCTTAACATTGGCTCCAAAATCAAAGTGCTTCCACCTACAACTTTAAAACTTAATATGTACAGTGTAACTGCACCTTGATGAGTTCTACACGCCACACCCGTTTTTGGGTCACTAGGTCAAAGGTCAAGGTCACTGTGACCTTTAATATAAAACTTTAACATAGGCTCTAAAATTAAAGTGCTTCCACCTACAACTTTGAAACTTCATATGTAGATGCACCTTGATGAGTTCTACACGCCACACCCATTTTGGGGTCACTAGGTCAAAGGTCAAGGTCACTGTGACCTCAAATATAAAACTTAAACATAGGCTTCCTTTTCTTCTCACTAAATTTTATTTATTAAAAAATGCACCCACAGCCGAGCATTGGCACCCGCTAGGCGGTGCTCTTGTTCTATTTTTAGCTCACCTGAGAACAACGTGCTCATGGTGAGCTTTTGTGATCGCTTTTTGTCCGTAGTCTGTTGTGCGTTGTGCGGCGTCAACATCTGCTTTGTAAACTCTCCACATTTGTTGTCCTATCTTTATGAAATTAGGTCAGAAGATTGGTCTCAATGATATCTTGAATGAGTTCGAAAATGGTTACGTTTGCTTGAAAAACATGGCTGCCAAGGGGCGGGGCATTTTTCCGTATATGGCTATAGTAAAATCTTGTTAACACTCTAGAGGCCACATTTATTGTCTGATCTACATGAAACTTAGTCACAAGATTCAGCCCAATAATATCTTGGATGATTTTGAAAATGATGTCGGTTGGTTGAAAAACATCGCCACCAGGGGGCAGGGCATTTTTCCTTATATGGCTATAGTAAAACCTTGTTAACACTCTAGAGGCCACAATTATTTTCCGATCTTCATGAAACTTGCTGAGAAGATTTGTCCCAATGAAATCTTGGATAAGTTAAAAAATTGGTAACATTTGCTTGATTGAAAAACATGGCTGCCAATGGGTTGGGCATTTTTCCTTATATGGCTATAAATGGCTATAGTAAAATCTTGCTGACACTCTAGAGGCCACATTATTGTCAAATCTTCATGAAACTAGGTTAGAAGATTCTCCTAATAATATCTTGGACAAGTTCGAAAATGATGCAGGTTGGTTGAAAAACATGGCCGCCAGGGGGTGGGGCATTTTTCCTTATATGGCTTTAGTAAAACCTTGTTAACACTCTAGAGGCCATATTTATTGTCCAATCTTGATGAAATATGGTCAGAAGATTTGTCTTAATGATATCTTGGATGAGTTTCAAAATTGGTATGTTTTCTTGAAAAACATGGCCGCCAAGGGTCGGAGCATTTTTCCTTATATCCTTATATCCTAATAATATCTTGGACGAGTTCAAAAATGATGCCGGTTGGTTGAAAAACATGGCCACCCCGGGGGCGGGGCTATTTTCCTTATATGGCTATAGTAAAACCTTGTTAACACACTTAAGGTCTTATTTATTTTCCGATCATCATAAAACTTGGTCAGAAGATTTGTCCCAATTATATCTTGGTGAGTTTGAAAATGGTTTTGGTTGCTTTAAAAACATGGCCACTAGGAGCGGTGCATTTTTCCTTATATGGCTAAGTATGGCTATAGTAAAACCTTGTTAACACTCTAGAGGCCACATTTATTGTCCAATCTTCATGAAATTTGGTCAGAAGATTGGTCTCAATGATATCTTGGATGAGTTTGAAAATAATTTTGTTTGCTTGAAAAAAATGGCTTCCAAGGGGCGGGGCATTTTTCCTTATAATTTATGGCTATTGTAAAATCTTGTTAACACTCTAGAGGCCACATTTACAGTCTGATCTTCATGAAACTTGGTCAGAAGATTCATCCCGATAATATCTTGGACGAGTTCAAAAATGATGCCGGTTGGTTGAAAAACATGGCTGCCAGGGGGCGGGGTATTTTTCCTTATATGGCTATAGTTAAACCTTGTTAACACTCTAGAGGCCACATTTATTTTCCGATCTTCATGAAACTTGGTCAGAAGATTTGTCCCAATAATATCTTGTTATCTCAGGTGAGCGACTTTGGGCCTTTCATGCCCTCTTGTTTAAAGTTTGTCTAAATTATTGGTACTTGTCTAATGTATTAAGTGAAAATATTCCAATTTAGTATCACAATGTTTTATGGAAGTTTTTAGCTCACCTGATTGCCTAGGTGAGCTTTTTTGACCGTTCTTTGTCCGTCGTCTGACCGTCCGTCAGTCCGTCCACATTTGTTTGTAAACACTTTAGAGGCCATATTTATTGTCCGATCTTCATGAAACTTGGTCAGAAGCTTCGTCGCAATGAAATCTCGGTCGAGTTTGAAACTGGGTTGTGCCGGGTCAAAAACAAGGTCATTAGGTCAAAAAAAAGAAAAAACTTGTAAACACTGTATAAGTCACATTTTATGCCCAATCTTCATGTAACTTTGTCAAAATGTTTGTCTTAATGATATGTTGGTTGAGTTTAAAAGTGGTTCCGGTCCATTGAAAAACATGGCCGCCAGTGGGCGGGGCAGTTTTCCTTATTTGGCTATAGAGAAACCTTATAAACACTCTAAAGTCACAATTTTTGCCCAATCATCATGAAAATTGGTCAAAACATTAGTTTTATTGATTTCTCGGATGAGTTTGAAAATGGTCCAGATCGGTGAAAAAACATGGCCGCCAGTGCGTGGAGCATTTTTCTCTATATGTATATAGTGAAAACATGTAAACACTCTAGAAGTCACATTTTTGGCCCAATTTTATGAAATTTGGTCAGAACATTTGTTTCCTTGACATGAGAGTTGAGTTCGAAAATGGTTCAGGTCCGTTGAAAAACATGGTTGCCAGGGGGACGGGCAGTTTTCCTTATATGTATATAGTAAAAAGACTGACCAACTAATTGTTTTTAATGAAAATTCAATACTGCTCCAGCAGCTGGAGTTTCACTTCTTTATATTGTAAACAATCATGAATTTAAGTCATGTAACATGCGAGACAACTCTTATAAATATTGCATTTAAGTTTACAGTAGTTACTCCCCTTGGACTTTTAATGTTTTCATAATAATACAGTGTAATACATTTCTTTTCCGATCTTCATGAAACTTTGTCAGAAGCTGTGTTCCAATGACATCTCATTGAAGTTCGAAACTGGGTCATGCCGGGTCAAAAACTAGGTCAAAAAAAAGAAAAAACTTGTTAAAACTGTAGAAGTCACATTTCATGTCCAATCTTCATGTAACTTTGTGATATCTTGGACGAGTTCGAAAATGGTCCAGATCGGTGAAAAAACATGGCTGCCAGTGGGTTGGAAATTTGTCTCTATATGTATATAGTGAAAAGATGTGAACACTCTAGAAGTCACATTTTTTGCCAAATTTTCATGAAAGTTGAGTTCGAAAATGGTTCCGGTCAGTTGAATAACATGGCTGCCGGGGGTGGTGGAGTTTTCTCATTTTTATGCCCCCCTTCGAAGAAGAGGGGGTATATTGCTTTGCTCATGTCGGTCGGTCGGTCGGTAGGTCGGTCGGTCGGTATGTCGGTCCGTCCACCAGGTGGTTGTCGGATGATAACTCAAGAACGCATACGCCTAGGATCATGAAACTTCATAGGTAGATTGATCATGACTCGCAGATGACCCCTATTGAATTTGAGGTCACTAGGTAAAAGGTCAAGGTCACGGTGATTCGAAATAGTAAAATGGTTTCCGGATGGTAACTCAAGAACGCATTCGCCTAGGATCATGAAACTTCATGTGTAGATTGATCATGACTCGCAGATGATCCCTTTTGATTTTCAGGTCACTAGGTCAAGGTCACGGTGACCCGAAATAGTAAAATGGTTTCCGGATGATAACTCAAGAATGCATATGCTTAGGATCATGAAGCTTTATGGGTAGATTGATCATGACTTGCAGATGACCCCTATTGATTTTCAGGTCACTAGGTCAAAGGTCAAGGTCACGGTGACCCAAATATAGTAAAATGGTTTCCGGATTATAACTCAAGAACGCATACGCTTAGGATCATGAAACTTCATGGGTAGATTGATCATGACTGGCAGATGACCCCTATTGATTTTCAGGTCACTGGGTTAAAGGTCAAGGTCACGATTGATCATGACTTGCAGATGACCCCTATTGATTTTCAGGTCACTTTGTCAAAGGTCAACGTCCGCCCCCACCCCCCCTCACCCCATCACATTTTTTTAAACATCTTATTAAATTAATTACTTCACCCCGAATTATACCCCCTCTCACCCTTATCCTCCCACGCCCCAACCCCCCCCCCCCCCCCCCCCCCCAATTTTTTTTTTGTTTTATCAAGAGGGCATATTTGGTATTGCTGTTTGGAATAAATTACAATAACATGTAGCAATATGCATCACACCACTTTGTTTTCTCAATCACATTGCAGTGTAAAAAGATGTAGCATTCCAAAAAAAAGAACATTTTTCCAAACCTAATTGTTTTTTCTTTCATATTCTTGTTCTTTTGTGTCTTTCTTATCCAAATTTTGTTTCTCCTAATTTTTTCGTATGTACAATTATTTTACTATCCAAAATGTCCAACAATCGTACCAAAGTCAAAATCTGTTTAAGACTACTTATAAAACAATTCAAATAAATATGTGGGACTTCGTTCATAAATTTTTTGTACATAAAGGAAGTGGAATGCATCTAATTAAATACAGCTATTGTGTTTATGCCAATATACATGTAATTTTCTAATGCACTGGAGAGCCTGTTGTTTGATCTTTAGATGAGCCAAATGTACCAACTGTGTTTTGTTGTATCAAATGAACAGTTCAATGAAACTGTTTCCATGGCAACTTTGATTTCAGTACAATGTACTGCTTTACCAGTCAATATTTTTAACTTTTGAGCTTAGTGTCTCATTTGTACATGCATTACTGTATTAACTCCAAATCAACTAGTACAAGTGGTAGGCCAGTATTACATGGACTGGTGTTCACTGTTTACACAGTTTCACAACCCCATCTGATACTGGTCAGTATCTTGGCAAGTGGCCAAAGTTGGGAGCGGAATTAATGGTCTATTACATAACTGACTTCTGTGTGTGGTAAACACATGATACTGGTCATGTGGTCAAGTTGCACTTGTATACATTTGCCCAATACACAACACTAGCCTTGGCTATTTTTAATCAGATTGCATTGCTATCTATGGTGGTCATTGACTAGGGGAGTTAACTGCTATAAATAACATGTTTCATTACCATTAATAAATAAAACATTACAAATTGTGTGCACGTTTCACATATTGTCAAATAAGTCAAAATGTGTGAAAGGAATCCAAAAAATCAAAGACTCAATCATATAATGGATATAACTGATTAGTATAGGTCCTGATTGGTTTTTGCACTATTAATTGGATACATTTCACAGGTCATTGACATCCAGTGACAAAAAACATATTCACACAATGGCTGTCACTACAACGGAGAGCCCATATGGGGGGCATGCATGTTTTACAAACAGGCCTTGTTATACATAGTAAACAAAGCTTGTGAACACTCTAGACGTCACATTTTTTGCCCAATCAATCATCATGAAACTTGGTGAAAAGATTTGTTTTATATATATCTCAGATGAGTTCGCAAATGTTTCCGATCGGTCAAAAAACATGGCTGCCAGGGGGGTGGGGCAGTTTTCCTTATGTGACTAGAGAGAAACCTTGTGATCGAACACTATAGAATTCACATTATTTGCTTAATCATCGTGAAACTTAGTCAATACATTGGTTTTATTGATTTCTGTGACAAGTTGGAAAATGGCTCAGATCGGTGAAACACACTTTTTAGCTCACCTGATTGCTCAGGTGAGGTTTAAGGATTGGTCTTTGTCCGCCGTCTGCCCGTCCACATTTGGTTTGTAAACACTCTAGCATTCACATTTCTCAAGCATTATTGATCAAAGTTGCTGAAAGATCTCAATCAAGTTTGATAATGAGCAAAATCACATTATTAATGCAATAATTATTGCCCTTAGATTGTCCAAACTTTCATTATATTATTAAAAATCCTTGTAAACACTCTAGAGGTCACAATTTTGTTTCAGGTTTTATGAATCTTGGTCATAATATTTATTTTTGTAAGCAAAGTTTGATGTTTGGTAAGTGGGGTCAACTCAAAATATAGGTCACCAGGTCAAATCTTGCAAAAACAAAAACACTCCATACGCCAGAGTTTTGGTTCAATAATGATGAAACTTGACCAGGATGTTTGTCTGGACAATATCTAGGTAAAGTTTGACATTTGGTAAAGATTGAATGAACTGACTCCTCTCAGGTGAGCGAAAGAGGGCCTCTTGGCCCTCTTATTTCATATTTTAACAAGAATTATTATGTCTACCAATGTTTTTAAACGAGTATGATAATTCAAAGTTGTGAGTCAATCAATTTAGGGTTTCCTTAGGAATGTACTGGTTGAGAAATGAAAACGACTTCCATTTTTGGCAAAACTGTCTGCCTCAGCAGTATGCTATGAAAATATACAAACTATTTGTACATGTTACTATTACCTTTTCTTTAATTGCAATATTTAATAAAAAGGATTGTTTACTCAGATTAATATTTTACCTTCATAGAGATTACATTCGGTTAATTATATGTTTGTTGTTTTAAGGGGCTCTAGACATCTACCAGACTGCTGGGAGTCGATATACATGCTCCGTATGCGGAGAAGTGTTCTTAGAGATGCAGGAGTTCAAAAGACACCAACATGTCCACAGTGGAGTCGGCACAAGTTCTACTAATGAAAGCTCTCCACAAGTCAAACTGGATATTATGAAATGTGATTTTAACATGAACACAAGTGAATTGAATTCAAAGTTTATTGTGTCAAGCAACCTGACTGATTCTATAAGGATTCACAAAAGCAATGCACGGCATCACATGGGAGAGCGGCCACACAGTTACACTGTTTGTGGAAAGGGATTTGTCTCCAGTTCTATACTCACAAGGCTATTGATGGTTAAAACAGGAGAGCGGTCACATAGTTGCAGTGTGTGTGGAATGGAATTTGGCGACAGTGGTACCCTCTTAAAGCATATGAGGATTCACACAGGAGAACAACCACACACTTGCAGCATGTGTGGAAAGTACTTTGCCACCAAATGGCAACTCACCTTGCATATGGAGATTCACACGGGAGAGCGGTCACACAGTTGCAGTGTATGTGGAAAGGGATTTGTTTCCAGAACTCAACTCACTGAGCATATGAGAATTCACACGGGAGAGCGGCCACACATTTGCAGTGTTTGTGGGAAGGGATTTGTCTCCAGTTCTAAACTCACGAGGCATATGAAGATTCATACAGGAGAGCGGTCACATAGTTGCAGTGTATGTGGAAAGGGATTTGTTTCCAGAACTCAACTCACTGAGCATATGAGAATTCACACAGGAGAGCGGCCACACATTTGCAGTGTATGTGGGAAGGGATTTGTCTCCAGTTCTAACCTCAATGACCATATGAGGATTCACACAGGAGAGCGGCCACACAGTTGCGGTATATGTGGAAAGGGATTCGTCTCCAGTTCTAAACTCACAAGGCATATGAGGATTCATTCGGGAGAGCGGCCGCATAGTTGCAGTGTGTGTGGAAAGAGATTTGTCGATAGTTCCTACCTCACTAATCATATGCAGATTCATACGGGGGTGCTGTCACATAGTTGCAGTGTTTGTGGAAAGGGATTTGTCTCCAGTTATAAACTCACAAGTCATATGATGATTCACACAGGTGAGTTGCTGCACATTTGCCATGCTTGTGGAAAGGGATTTGTCACCAGGTCTAACCTCAATGAGCATATGAGGATTCACTCGGAAGAGCGGCCACACAATTGCAGTGTTTGTGGGAAGGGATTTGTCTCCAGTTCTAAACTCTCGAGGCATATGAAGATTCATACAGGAGAGCGGTCACACAATTGCAGTGTTTGTGGGAAAGGATTTGTCTCCAGTTCTAAACTCAATGAGCATATGAGGATTCACACGGGAGAGCGGCCACACAGTTGCAGTGTTTGTGGGAAGGGATTTGTCACCAGTTCTAGCCTCACTAAGCACATCAGGATTCACACGGGAGAGCGGCCACACAATTGCAGTGTTTGTGGGAAGGGATTTGTCTCCAGTTCTCAGCTCACTGTGCACATCGCGAGGATTCACACGGGAGAGCGGCCACACAATTGCAGTGTTTGTGGGAAGGGATTTGTCTCCAGTTCTAAACTCGCGAGGCATATGAAGTATCATACAGAAGAGCGGTCACACATTTGCAGTGTTTGTGGGAAGGGATTTGTCTCCAATTCTAAACTCACGAGGCATATGAAGATTCATACAGGAGAGCGGTCACACAATTGCAGTGTTTGTGGGAAGGGATTTGTCACCAGTTCTGACCTCACAAAGCATATGAGGATTCACTCGGAATAACGGCCACACATTTGCAGCATGTGTGAAAATGACTTTTCTACTGCCAATGTTTCAATTGGCTTATTGGGATTAACTCCTGATAACGGCTACACATTTGCAGTTGTGTTGAAAAGACTTTGCTACTGCCAATGTTTCAATAGGCATTATAAGGATTTACTCTGGAGAGAAGCCACACAGTTGCAGCGTACGTGAAAAGGGATTTGTTTCCAGATCTCAACTCAATGAGCATAATTATGAGGATTCACACAGGAGAGGATCCACACATTTGCAGCTTGTGTTGAAAGGACAAAGTTACACTATTCTTAATTATTACATATTATTACATATTAATTAATTTAGTACCATACATTTAATGATTGTAATGTATATCAAAGGATTTGCACTGATCCATACACACAGTTGATTTGGCGGAGAATATCAATTCAACGAATTTGAATTTGCTTGTTTGAAAAGGATTCGACTGCAGCTCTCACCTCAGTATTCATATGGCGATTTACAGTAGAGAGCGGATGCACTTTTGCGGTGTTTGCGGAAAAGGGATTCGTCTCCTGCTCCCATCTCAGTCTTCATTTAAGGATGAACACGACTGCTTACTTCACTGGGTGCCATGAGTAATGCTTGCAGGCTTTTTCCGCCCTATGCCACGGGTCCGAAATTCCCCATTCCCAATGCAAATCTGGTTGGTGTTTTCCCAATTGAAAAAAAAATTCCCAATTCCAAAAAAATTTTTTTTTTGTTACCTTAAAACATATATGTTAACCTGATCCGGTGTAGAAAATAGAAAGTGTTGCAAAATTAAATTATCTGTTGCCTTGAATTTGTTTTAAAAACTTTAAAATGTGTTTATGATTCTCAAAATCCGGCGCTTCGCACGATTTTTTTCACCTCAAAAAAAGACAGGCCTTTTCCCCAAATTCAGATTAAAAAACCTGCACTTATCTCACATGTTCATAATACTTTGTAAAAATTTAATAAAAAGTTATCAAAATAGTCGTTATATACCAGTTAACGGCTTCTTTGAAATATAAGAAACACTATTTACATGCGATAATTTTTCCCAATTGAGCCAATTTTGTGAATAATTTTTTTCCCAAAATGGGGGTTTTCACGACGCGAAATTCCCAAAATTCCAGTGTGGCGTATTCCCAAAATGTAGCGGAAAAAGCCTGGCTTGTCATGCTTATGTCATTCATACTGACACGATTGAAAGTGCAAAAAACATACCCTTAGTCTGCAGCATTGTATAGCATGAACTACATAAATTGTGTGTCTTCTAACTTAACATTTTAATTGTTACGTAAAGCATGTCTTATGACACTTTATGACGCAGAACTTCAGTGCTTTCCACAGGATTTTTGTAAGGCGCCCCTGGGCTGATAGAAGTGGTTCGGGAGGGAATATCCAATTTTTTTTAAATTAACGTGTCAATTCACGTTCTGTGGTGAGTTATACCTCAAAGAAAAACAGCGTCAAAAAACGTCATTTGGCGTGCTATGACTCTTCAAGTAAATCCCCCAGTCATATAAAAATATGCTATAAAACTTTCCCGCCCAGATAGTAAAATCCGGACTGGAACAATTCCCCAATACATCCGTTTCAACCCGACTCTATTACTGTATACTTACTACTTTTCAAGTTTCTATTTATTATGCCCCCCTTCGAAGAAGAGGGGGTATATTGCTTTGCACATGTCGGTCGGTCTGTCGGTCCGTCCACCAGGTGGTTTCCGGATGATAACTCAAGAACGCTTGGGGCTAGGATCACGAAACTTCATAGGTACATTGATCATGACTGGCAGATGACCCCTATTGATTTTGAGGTCACTAGGTCAAGGTGACCCGAAATAGTAAAATGGTTTCCGTATGATAATTCAAGAACGCATACGCCTAGGATAATGAAACTTCATGGGTAGATTGATCATGACTTGCAGATGACCCCTATTGATTTTGAGGTCACTAGGTCAAAGGTCAAGGTCACGGTGACCCGAAATAGTAAAATGGTTTCCGGATGATAACTCAAGAACGCATACGCCTAGGATCATGAAACTTCATGGGTAGATTGATCATGACTCGCAGATGACCCCTATTGATTTTGAGGTCACTAGGTCAAAGGTCAAGGTCACGGTGACCCGAAATAGTAAAATGGTTTTCGGATGATAACTCAAGAACGCATACGCCTAGGATCATGAAACTTCATGGGTATATTGATCATGACTCGCAGATGACCTAATTGATTTTGAGGTCACAAGGTCAAAGGTCAAGGTCACGGTGACCCGAAATAGTAAAATGATTTTCGGATGATAACTCAACAACGCTTTTGCCTAGGATCATGACACTTCATAGGTACATTGATCGTGACTCGCAGATGACCCCTATTGATTTTCAGGTCACTACGTCAAAGGTCAAGGTCACAGTGACAAAAATCGTATTCACACAATGGCTGCCACTACAACGGACAGCCCATATGGGGGGCATGCATGTTTTACAAACAGCCCTTGTTACCTGATAATCCCGTTTATTCCGTTTTTAGCTCGACTATTATATATAAAATATATATAGTGGAGCTATCCTACTCACCCGGGCGTCGGCGTCTGCGTTAGCGTTAGCGTGCAAATGTTAAAGTTTTCGTACTACCCCTAATATTTTCTTTGTCCCTTGACCTATTGCTTTCATATTTTGCATACTTTTTTACCAAGGTCAAGGTCACGGTGACCCGAAATAGTAAAATGGTTTCCGGATGATAACTCAAGAACGCATACGCCTAGGATCATGAAACTTCATGGGTAGATTGATCATGACTCGCAGATGACCCCTATTGATTTTGAGGTCACTAGGTCAAAGGTCAAGGTCACGGTGACCCGAAATAGTAAAATGGTTTTCGGATGATAACTCAAGAACGCATACGCCTAGGATCATGAAACTTCATGGGTATATTGATCATGACTCGCAGATGACCTAATTGATTTTGAGGTCACAAGGTCAAAGGTCAAGGTCACGGTGACCCGAAATAGTAAAATGATTTTCGGATGATAACTCAACAACGCTTTTGCCTAGGATCATGACACTTCATAGGTACATTGATCGTGACTCGCAGATGACCCCTATTGATTTTCAGGTCACTACGTCAAAGGTCAAGGTCACAGTGACAAAAATCGTATTCACACAATGGCTGCCACTACAACGGACAGCCCATATGGGGGGCATGCATGTTTTACAAACAGCCCTTGTTACCTGATAATCCCGTTTATTCCGTTTTTAGCTCGACTATTATATATAAAATATATATAGTGGAGCTATCCTACTCACCCGGGCGTCGGCGTCTGCGTTAGCGTGCAAATGTTAAAGTTTTCGTACTACCCCAAATATTTTCTTTGTCCCTTGACCTATTGCTTTCATATTTTGCATACTTTTTTACCAACATGACCCCAACCAATAAACAAGAGCAGACAACTCTATCAAGCATTTTGTCATAATTATTGCCTCTTTTCCACTTAGAATATGCAGCAAATGTTTAAGTTTTTGTACTACCCCATTTATTTTCATTGTCCCTTGACATATTGCTTTCATAGTTTGCATACTTGTTTACCAACATCACCCCAACCTATAAACAAGAGCAGACAACTCTATCAAGCATTTTGTCATTATTATTGCCCCTTTTATACTTAGAATATGCATATTATTGATAAATCTATGTTAAAGTTTGCGTACTACTCCAAATATTTCCTATATGCTTCGACATATTGCTTTTATATGGTGCATACTTGTTTACAAACATGACCCCAACCTATAAACAAGAGCAGACCACTGTATCAAGCATTTTGACATAATTATGGCCCCTTTTACACTTAGATAATGGAACATTTTGCTTAAATTGCCATAACTTCTTTATTTATGATCACATTTTATTACATTGACAAAACAACACTTACCTGAATACCACAATGGATTCCACCCAAACAATGCCCCACGCCCCTACCCAGAATCCCTTCCCCCCCAACCTCCCCTCCACCCCCCCCCCAATTTTTATTTTTATTTTTTTAACATCTTATAAATTTCCACACCCCACATTATACCCCCCTCTCACCCCGACCCCCCTACCCCCCATTTTTTTAAACATCATCTTATAAATTACCACACCCCATATTTTACACCCCTCTCGACCCCCTACCCCCCCCCTAAAAAAAATTTGTTTCCCTTTTTTTATTTTTAAAAGATCGTCTAATAAATGACCACACCCCACATTATACCGCCTCTCACCCCCCCCCAAAAAAAATTTTTTTTTTTTCCTTTTTTATTTTTTAAAGATCGTCTAATAAATTATTGAATATGAACAATTTCCCCATGATGGCTTACGTTATACTGTGAAGCACTCGAATAGTCGAGCGCGCTGTCCTCTGACAGCTCTTGTTATAAATCACTTTCCGGTAAATATTTTCGAAAAAAAACTCAATTATTTATTTAACACAAACCTTGCCATTTTTCTATCGTATCAAAGTATTATTTTAAGTGACTATAGATTTGATTAAATATTGCCTCTGAACATGCGTCCATCCCCTGACGTGTTTTGTGCTTGTTAAAACGCTCAATACACGCACGCTTTCTATGCAAATGACGCGACGTTGTACATGCTGCATAATTTTCGCGCTCTTTTTCATTGAGAAAAAGATTCGACACACAATAAATTTGCACTGCTAATTTGAAGCAAGAATATTTTAACGTTGCGGTAACATTTACATGTACATTCGGAAGTGTGTTTCGGATTAAAAACGCGTTAACATCGACTAACGAGAATGGGTTTCGGATTACAAATTAAATTAAAATCTATTCCCATTTGAGATTTCAACAAACATGAACAGCTGCGTTATGAATTCAACAAAAATTTGTTTTAACACTTTACGAGTCGAATAAATGTTTTGACGGTATTATGCATGAAATTCACGTTGTCCACGAGGATTACGGACGGTTGCCATCATCAGTCTACTAAGTATCGATTATCGGACGAAACCTTTGCAAGTGTGCGTAATTAATTCAACGAAAATTTGTTAAACGCATAACGTGTCAAATAAATGTCAGGAAAACGAGGTGTATCAGTTCTATAAATGGACATGATGAAATATACATGTACTGGAATTAAATTGTTATCGCATAATTGTAACCGGGAGTTATTTGCACAACTTACTCGCTCTAAGTAATTAATTGTTTACCACTTGCAATTAATTTCTCGTATTATTTATGAGTCATGGGTAATACTTGTTAACAGTAAAAAGGTGTGATGATGATGATGTCCGAAACCGTCTTTAATGTACTGTTCGGGTTTTATATTACGTAAATGGTACAACTCCTTGCTAATCAAGCTGCGATAAGCTCATACTTCGTGCCCGACGTCAATAAAAAATATTGGTCGATAGTTAACCCCGCCCTCATAAGCATTCGCGTAACCGATTGGACGATGAACATCTCAGTTTGACGACTGGAAAGTTACCTGAAACATCCTTGTCAGTATTTAAATAACTGTGTAATGTGGCAAAAATAATCGATACGCGCGTCTTCTCAGCGGATTATCCATTACCCCATGTGGTGTTTATGGCGATTACTTGTGAAAGTAGGTATCGAGTGCTCTTTTAAAACAGGGAATATTGATACACTGATAGAGAAACCTTGATTTTTACAATCTCCACTTTTTTTACTGAATAATAAACTGATCAGAAAATTGCAAGCGCCCAGGGACTCTGATTTCGAAATTCAAGCGCCCCGGCGAGTGATAGTTAAATGGCCTGTGGACAGCCATGAGAAGGGTGGCATATAGTTTTTGAATTATCTGTCAGTCTGTATGTCTGTCAGTCAGTCTGGCCGTCCGTCTAAAAACTTAAACATTACCAATAACTTTTGCATTATTGAAGATAGCAACTTGATATTTGGCATGCATGTGTATTTCATGGAGCTGCCCATTTATAGTGTTGAAAGTTCAATGTCATTCTTCAAGGTCAAAGGTCAAATATATGGTTTCAAAGTGGTAGGGGGCATTGTGTTTCTGACAAACACACCTCTTGTTTCTCACATTTATTTGAGTAATTATGTCAAATCGTTTTACAGGATCGTGAAAAATCTAACAACATCTAACAACATAACAAGCTCATATCGTTTGTATTTGTATATTCAATTTTGTAAACTATCGCTACTACAGTATGTAAAGGATTACAAAAACAAAAATGTAAGTTGAGCTAACTCTGAATAAAATAAAGCCATATTGATTCTCTTTTGAGCTCGACTATTATATGTGAAATATATATAGTGGAGCTATCCTACTCAACCCGGCGTTAGCGTTGGCTTTAGCGTTAGCGTGCAAATGTTAAAGTTTACGTACTACCCCAATTATTTCCCATGTCCCTTGACTTATTGCTTTTATATTTTGCATACTTGTTAACATGATCCCAACCTATAAACAAGAGCAGACGACTGTATCAAGCATTTTGACAGAATTATTGCCCCTTTTATACTTAGAATATGCATATTATTGATAAATCTATGTTAAAGTTTGCGTACCACCCCAAATATTTCCAATGTCCTTTGACATATTGCTTTTATATTTTGCATACTAATTTACCAACTTGCCCTCAATCTTATAACAAGAGCAGACAACTGTATCAAGCATTTTGACAGAATTATGGCCCCTTTTATACTTAGATAATCGAACATTTTGCTTAAATTGCCATAAATTCTTTATTTATGATCACATTGATTCATACATTGACAAAACAACACTTACCTGACATACCACAATGCACTCCACCCAAACCATCCCCCATGCTCCACCCCAGAATCCCCCCCTCCATTTTTTTTTAAATATTTTGTATGCCCCCGGATCGAATGATCGGGGGTATATTGTTTTTGGCCTGTCTGTCTGTCATTCTGTCTGTCTGTCATTCTTTCTGTCTGTCATTCTGTCCCAAAACTTAAACCTAAAACGTTAACCTTGGTTAAAGTTTTGCGATAACTTTTGCAATATGGAAGATAGATACTTGAAACTTGGCATGCATGTGTATCTCATGGAGCTGCACATTTTGAGTGGTGAAAGGTTAAGGTCATCCTTCAAGGTCAAAGGTTAAATATATGGCTACAAAGCGGCGCAATAGGGGGCATTGTGTTTCTGACAAACACATCTCTTGTTTTTCCTTGTTGTTGAAAGATCATCTATTAAATTACCATACATCCACATTACATCCACATTATACCCCCCACATCTTCATAATGGCTTACGTAATACTGTCAAGCACTCGAATAATCGAGCGCGCTGTCCTCTGACAGCTCTTGTTATGTTTATGCCATTGAACAGTTATTATGAACTGACTTGTAATTTTCTTAGGATCTATTATGCTCCAGTGCGACAACAGCACAATGGATGATTTATGTTAGATATTAGAATTTAAAAAAATTCTGCAAAGAAATTGTTTGCCTGTTTAAACCTCCTCGTTTTTGTTAGCTCACCTGAGCACTGAGCTTTTGTGATCGCCGTTTGTCCGTCGTGCGTTGTGCGGCGTCAACATTTGCCTTGTTAACACTCTAGAGGCCACATTTTTCCCCCAATCTTCATGAAATTTGCTCAGATGATTTGTCGCAATGATATCTTGGATGAGATCGAAAATAGTTATGTTTGCTTGAAAAACATGGTTGCCAAGGGGCGGGGCATTTTTCCTTATATGGCTATAGTAAAATCTTGTTAACTCTCTAGAGGCCACATTTATTGACCGATCTTCATGAAACCTGGTCAAAAGATTCCAGTGTTTTTTTTTATGGCCATTTCAGGGCCGATATTCGGCCCCAATCCCCTCAAAAAAGAGTATATATTTTTCCCCCATTTTGTAAAAAAAATCCCCTCCAGAAGTAAAAAAAAAAAAATTTTTTTTTTTTTTTTTTTTTATAGAAAGAACTGTTTCATAATCATGACAAATATATCTCAAATTTATTTCATGAATAACTAACAAAGTATATAACTATAACTTATATGATTTTTAATTATTATAAAGTGTTATATTAAATTAGATTAGTTTTTTCCAAATCAGTGGACTTTTCACATGAATTGCATTTCTCTCCCAAAATGGCCAGGAAAAGGCCTGATGTATCTATATTGCGTCAATATTTGTTGATAAAAACATTCCAATTTGGTCCATTTTATTGATAAAAAATTCTCCAATTTGCCATTTAATCGATTAAAAAAACTCAATTCGACTCAAAATGGCTAAGAAAACTGAGACTGTGCATGAAGGCTGAACTGTCTGAAACTAATGTTGAAAAAATCATTGATATATATTTCAGAAAAAGGACAGAGTCATTCTGCTGTGAATATATATTCATACAAACATGTGTATTCATATAATAAATATCATTACAAATAAGAGTGAATTTTTAATTTTCCCCTTTTCCTAAAAAACGACGCATTTTTCCCCTTTGGACGGGCCCCGCCACCATTCCCCTATAAGTGAAAAAAACAACACTGGATTCATCCGAATAATATGTTGGACGAGTAAAAAAAATGATGCCGGTTGGTTGAAAAACATGGCCGCCAGGGGGCGGGGCATTTTTCCTTATATGGCCATAGTAAAACCTTGTTAACACTCTAGAGGCCACATTTATTTCCCGATGTTCATGAAACTTGGTCAGAAGATTTGTCTCAATGATATATTGGATGAGTTTGAAAATGGTTTTGGTTGTTTTAAAAACATGACCACCAGGGAGCGAGGCATTTTTCCTAATATGGCTATATATTGCCTTTTAAAACTTTATTAACACTCTTGAGGTCACATTTATTGTCCGATCATCACAAAACTTGGTCAGACGATTTGTCCCAATCATATCTTGTATGAGTTTGAAAATGGTTCCGGTTGGTGGAAAAACATGGCCGCCAATGGGGCGTGGCAATCTTCCTAATATAGCTATAGTCAAACCTTGTTAACACTCTAAAAGCCATAATTATTGTCGAATAATCATGAAACATTGTCAGAAGATATGTCCCAATGATATCTTGGATATTTTCGAACATGGTTCCAGTTGCTTGGAAAATATGTCCACCAGGGGGCTTGGCATTTTTGTCCCCTGCCGGTGAAACCGGATGGGACTTATGGTTTGCGCTCTTTGTGTCAGTCTGTGTGTCAGTCTGTCAGTCCGTCACACTTTTCTGGATCATGCGATAACTTTTAAAGCATGAAATGCGGAAAAGAAACTCCAACTATGAACTGTTTTATCAATTATTTAAAACTTAAGATTCAAATAGAAAAAGAGATAGCCCTAAACAACGATACCCTTGATATATTTGAAAATAAATGGAAACACATCAAACTTTCATAATTCAGTCCAGTAGTTTCTACCCACCTTTTACAATTCACCTTTGACTATACTTATTTCATTTTTTTGTTAGAACCTATCACGAACAACCAAAGCAAAACAAATACACATGAATTATTAAATGAGTAAATATTAAAGGAAATCACAAGGTCAGCAACATGTATATATTAGCATATTTTGAATAACATGTTTGAACAGCGTTGCTGCTGAATGTTAATCACCTTGTTTTTGTGATCATATACATGTATACATTGTATGTTTTATATTTAATTTAAAACAAACTTAAAGTTCTTCATATTTTTTCATGAAACTTAAAACATGGTCAGATGGCAATATGGAGATTATGCACATCAATTCATTTTGTTTCACCGGTAGGAGATAATATTGCTTGGCAATCTCTTGTTCCTTATATGGCTTTATGAATCTTTGTATGAATATTTGTTTAAATGATATCTGGGATGTGTATGAAAATGGTTCTGGTCTGTAGAAAAACGTGGCTGCCAGGGTGTTCACTAGTCATGAAAGTTGGTAAGAACATTTTGTTCTTATGACATCTTGGGTTGCACAGAACAGAAAACACCTCGATACGAAATAAATGTGATATACTGGAATCATCTTGGACTACCGTCTGTCTGTCTGACCGTCTGTGTCTGAATGTACGTAGATGCATATTTGTTTCAGTAGTTCTCATACAATTTTCAACGTATACAATGTGTGCCCCTTTTATCTTCGAATTTTTCTTATTGCTTCCGTAGCTTTCATTGCCAAACATATATCTTAAACAACAATGTCCAGATATGTTCAGTTTGGTATTTAAGATTGCATATTTGCCATCTACTTTCAGTCGGGGATCTTGCCCGATTGGGAAAGTTGGGGAATCCCCTTTTTACTTGCATGATCGGGAAATATTGATTGAAAAATTGCCCGATCAGGCAAGAAAACAACCATTGACATCGTCTAAGTTATCATATCATGGAACAATTCTTCACAATGGCGAGCTATGTAAAAGACCGAGCCAGTCCGATTGAGATGGTGTCGATTTTCTAATCGGCATATCTCGGTGATTAGCATTGGATACATTCTCCAGCAGAGTTGTCGTTCATGCCTCAACATAGGGTACGACTAAAATGCAAATATGACTACTATCGGCGGATATGACTGAAAAGTGCGGATATGAACAGATGGCTTTTTAAATGTATTTTCCTTTATTTTTGTTATATGAAAATCGTTCTGTGACAAAAATACACGTCGCTTATGTAATGTTACGATCGAATGAATTTAAAAGCGTTTTTCATTGTCATTTTAATTTCAGTAACTCCAAATTAATATCCGCGAATATGAACGAACAGTAAGACCACCACTTTTATTACATTGCTCTATTTTGAGGCAGTCTTAACATATTTATCACATATTGTGAATTTGTAATTCAACAGTGATTTGTTAATAACAAAACTGCAAAAAACGCATAAATATTGTCTATATTCGTTCATATTCGCACATTTCGTTCATATCCGCGGATATGAGTCATATACGCATTTTAGACGGACCGCTCAAGGTCATACAACAATGGCCGCGCCCATGAGAGAATCTTCACACTCGTGTCAAAACTTCTTTAAGCATACATCGGCTTGTTTGGCTATATAGAAGCTGTCATTTAGGATATATGAGTTATTTATAAACTAAATCTCCGCTAATGTCAACAATGGATTGAATTCGAAGGATACATTCGATGTGAATGCAGGACTTTCTGGATCTAGACAGCTTGATACGGCAAAACTGGTATTTTTAGTTATCAATTTAAGTCACATTTTTTTTGCTTTTTAAATTGTATTAGAGCATTTTGAGACTATGATACCCAATATCAACATATCACATGGGATTTGCAGATCACCAAGCTGTCCTGAAAACATTGATTACAAAGTCTTTACTCATACTACGGGTTTGTATTATTTCTTTTTTCTATTTTAGTATTAAATATCATTTTTAAGTCAAATGAACTGTGTCACAGTAAAAGAGACATTAAGGCAATTGTGGCCAGTTTGGATCCAGATCAGCCTGTCGCTTGAAAGTTGTTTGGTTAAAAGCGGTTTTCTGTCAATAACAGATAGTTTAATTGGATACTGATTAAACTGCCCTTTCCCTGTGACCTGACTCAAATAATAGTATTGTCATTAATCAAATGATTTTATTTCGAACATTAATCAAGTGTTTTTTCTGGTCCTTCGGCATTAATGACTCCAGCACTTTATTGTTGAGAATTGAATACTGCTTAAGGCGATGCTAGGGGGCGTGAGAAATGTTGCATCTACCATTATCTCTCATGAACTGACTTAACAATACCGAGTCGGCAATATTTGACTTAATTTTTGGTTTGGTTTGCTCTGACTAGGGATCGAACAATTTCAGAATCTTGCTAAAAGCCTAGTGGTAGAGTGTCGTCTTTGATTTAACCAGTGTGTTTAAAGATATATAAACATAGCTCCAGCGTCAGAGCTTCAGGCAATGATTATTTCACCCCCTGAACTTTTTTAAGCTCATCTATTTTTTGAAAAAAAAGAGCTATTGTTATCACCTTGGCGTCGGCGTCCGGTTAAGTTTTGCGTTTAGGTCCTCTTTCTCATAAAGTATCAATGCTATTGCATTCAAACTTGGTACACTTACTTACTTTCATGAGGGGACTGTGCAGGCATAGTTAGATAACTCTGGCGTGCGTTTTGACAGAATTATGTGCCCTTTTTATACTGAGAAAATTGAAAATTTTGGTTGAGTTTTGTGTTTAGGTCCATTTTATTCCTTAAGTATCAAAGCTATTGCTTTCATACTTGCAACACTTACTAACTATCATAAGGGGACTGTGCAGGCAAAGTTATGTAACTCTGACTGGCATTTTGACAGAATTATGTGCCCTTTTTATACTTAAAAAATGGAAAATTTTGTTAAGTTTTGTGTTCAGGTCCACTTTATTCCTCTGTTATTATCCGATGGTGTACAATGCCATTTGGCGTGCATCATCCTCTTATCCATATATATACTCATACCAAGTTTCAATGAAATCCGCCAAAGCACTTCCAAGATATGGCTCAGGACACACACACAAAAAGCATTTTTTCAAAGTACAAAGGGCCCTAACTCTGTTATTATCCGATGGTGTACAATGCCATTTGGCGTGCATCATCCTCTTACCCATATATATATACTCATACCAAGTTTCAATGAAATCCGCCAAAGCACTTCCAAGATATGGCTCCGGACACAAAAGTGCCGGACGGACGGACGGAAGGAAGGACGGACGGACAACGCCAAAACAATATAGTTATATATAATTAAGTATAATTATATATAATTATATATAATATAATTATATATAATCAAGAGCCTTAGTCAAGCGGTATTTAAACATTTTTAAATGGTAACATTTTCGGAAATATATGCCCATTTTCTCTTCAGCACTAGCCATATATAAAATATAAACCATTTAACCACTTTTATATGGAGCTCTGACAAGATCTCAAATGTATATCCCTTTTCTCTGGCACCCTGGTCATCTCCTGTAGATCACCTAATAAACAACTATCAAAATGGCAAATTATATGCAGAACAGTTCATTATATGCAATGAAAAAAATTGACATCCTTCTCACATGAAAATTAAACGTTCACAGTCATGGAAAAAGAGCCTGCACAACACAGATCAAAAATACTTTTTATTTGTCGATCACCCCATATCTTAATACTCTATGTGCATTAATAGCTCAAGTCTTCATGAACCCAGGGCAAGCAATTGTATTTTAAGTCCTTAGTCGACATGGCTATAGTTATCAGATTGTTATAAGCTAAATCAGTAATTTATATCATTATTTATGCTTTGTGTATTGTTAAGGTTCATGTAGAGGCTTCATTTTGAAAAATGTGGGACCCCAAGCATTGAACTCAAATTTGACTAAAGGAAGAGTGCCACATTGAAAATGTATACAGATATGCTTTAAAGGATGTTTTTCCTTCAAACTGCTACCAATTTTGTACATCAACGTATCATACCATCCACAAAACCAATCAAAATACAAAGCGATTTTAACACTAAAATATACATTATTTTCAAAAATCTGAATCATGTTTATTCCACGTATTTCGGCGGAAAATTATATAACTAGTGAATAATATCGACATTGACGAGGGCAAGTTACGCTTAAATAGTAAAAAAAGTTTACATATCTAGAAATATCAAAACTCGAACACATGTCATTTCATCACCATGGGGGAAGCCATTTGTAAATTCATAAAATAGAAAGAAACATGCTAAAACTCACTCATCGCCTATTTGACATTCCAAACGGTTGACGATGACAAATGCATTGGATTGTAATCTTTCCGTTGATGTTTGCAAACTGCACGATCAGACCTCATAAACACTCAAAAGAATAACTATGTAAGAAGCATTTCACCAATGTTTACAATTGTTGGCGAATCACCATACTTATAGTATTGCGCATAAAATAGTACGCTTACAGACTGACAGAAAGATCGATACGTAACTCCGTTAAATTCATCACGGTATACTATTATATTGATAATATATAATAACACACCGCTTTAACAATCTAAAAGGAGAAATAATTCTTTTAAACAAAGTTTTTAATAACGAAAGTGAAAACAACGGAAGTTAGATGGGTATTCTGTGAGATGCACTTCGGCTCCAGAAAAAACAATACAAATAAACTAAAAAAGACGTGTGGAGGACAATTTTCAGCTGGAAAATATTTGAAATAGGGTAAGTGATGATATCTCTACGTGGTCATTTCTGTTATTGAGTGCGATCTCTTGCTGATTAATGTTAATAGTTGTTTTACTAGTTGCGAACCAACTGTCAAAATAAGTTTGTGTTTTCTCAGGTATGTGTATACACATACCCGGTTTTCTCACCACTGCACGTGGTTTCGACCGATTTGTTTTGCACGTTTTTCTACGGAGCACAGCGATGGCAACGCTTTCAAAATGGGTAGAAGGAATCGAAATATATAATCAATCAGTTTGCCAATTTCTTTATATTCCTTTACAATTTTATATGTCGTCTGCAATCTATTTCAATTTGAGATGGTTTAAATTTGCAATTTGGTTGAGAGGTAAATAACAAAATTGTTAAGCCTTTGAAAAAGAATTGTGACTCTTATTATCCACCATACCTGGATTTAAAAAAAGTAGTTACGTTTTAGTTATTTTTAGAACTTTGTTTAGGAAATTTATCCAAAATAGGCAGTTGAATAAAAACTCATTTGTTGTTTTATGACAATAATTTTATGTGAAATGTTGCTAACTTGACCTTGTATATGTATATAGCTTTGTATTTATTCAACTTAAGGTAGTGCATATCCTTCCTAACTTTAGATTGAGATTTTGTAAATTAGTGTAAAAATGTATTGGTTTTAAACCAAAATATGAATAAAGCACACAAATATTGAATGTCAAAAATGTGTTTATGTTATTCTATCCGTCTTTAGCTTTAAAATGATATTAGTTTGACCATATTGTACCACATTGAATGAAGAAAAACCAAAGCGAATTTTTAATGAATTTTATCCCCCCCCCCCATGAACCTTAACATATGCACAATCATGTAGTTACATGAAAGCAATAAATAATAACAAAGCCCCCCATACTATAAAGGTCATTGGCAAAGCCTATTGAAAAAAATGTGAACACACTGAGTGTAATAGCCCTCTCTTGCCAGCAAAAACAACACGTTGACAGGTTGTCATTTTTGACAGTTCTACTTTCACTTTCATTTTGTGATATCAAACTATCAACAGTTATGTGGCTGACAAAATATCGCCGTCGCTTATTTAACATATTGTCATGACCCCATGTTGACATTTTTATTAAATAGGTCACGAGAACATGTTTGTTTTTATGACCATGTTTTACATTTTAAACTCTATGTCAAGTGTTATTTCTTATTGCATTCAAAACTAAACATCTTATTATCAACATCTACTATGCTTAATTTACCGTTTGTATGGTTCATATCCGTGTAAAATCCATTTTTGTTGGTCACTACAATCACATGTTTGTATAGACGCCATATTTAAAGGAAGTGACTTTTGACCTTTTGTTGAATTATGGGTAGTGTACATTGACGACCTCTGTCAAACTTTGTCAGCAGACAGTTAAATCTCGTATTTTCGTACTAGATTTATACATCATGCGAAGGTTTGATTTTTATCAAATAATTACAGTCATGTGTATTTATATGTTCTAAACCTTATTATAATGCTTAAAGAAACATTTCCAGTCATTTTAATAAAGTTTTTACTGTTTAAACTTTAGGCGGTAACTCTGTTTATTTTGAGGTGATCGGTTACGCTCGGAAGACGCGCGGATGGTGCGCGGTTGAGTTATTGCTCGGATTAATGTTATGACCGCGCAAGGCTCGGACCTGCTCGGAGCCCTAGTATATAAACCCTGGTAATTTCACAGTCAGGGACTCTGATTTTTTTGGAATTAAAGGCACATTCTTATTACTAAATTTTTCTCTAATAAGTATTATTTTTAGGCATTTTCATTAAAAGTAAGTTAGAAACATTATTCATATTTTTGCATATAATAGAGTTTTTGAATAAGATTTAAGACTAAGGTATAGGGATATTTAATCCTACAGTTTTAAGATTGATTGAGCATTGTAAATGTGAGTTTGAGAATTGTATTATTCATGATATACTATTGATGCAAGTTAGTTAAGAATAAAATTTGTTGAATTTTATTTGGTTGTTTATTTTAATTTTTATTTGAGAGTCATTAAATGACTCAGGCTATTATCTTCAGTTTATTTTAACAGAGTCCATTTTATTTAAAATGTTTAAATACAACTTAATGAAAGAAAAGTTGGTATTACACCAAGAGTAGGCCCGCTATCACATGCGTTAAGGAAAAGAAAATTAAGAACCGCTCGGCTCGTTACATATTTATGGTGGCAGCTGCGGGGATAAAGTAACATCTTTATTCCAGTGATCGAATTCACACCTCAAGCGAAAATGTCAGATACTGACACAGATCAAGAAATGAAGTTTTCTTCAGGGATGAATTACAGCAAAGGGAAAGACCAACTAGTCATCAAGATGAGAACCAAGTCCATGAAGAACAAGAACCTACTGAACAGGATGATCAATGGTTAAAGGCAGCATTTGGAAAATTAGTACACATGCAAGGCCAAATGGTTGAAACACTAGAAGTAGTCAATAAGATGATATCAAACATTCAAAGGCAAAATGAAAGTACAGTTCTTGTACAAAATAGCAACATTCAGCAACAAAATGATCTCCCCTCTCTTCATAGAAACAATAATTCTGCAGGAGAACCTGCCATACAGCACAACATGTTACCTAGGTCAAGCATAAGCTACTCCAATCATAAATGTAATAACAGCACTAAAATTCCACATTTCAATGGGAAGGATGAATGGAAAGTATGGTTCAACCGATTTGAAACTATTGCAAATAGACAAGGTTGGAATGATGAAGAAAAGCTAGACCATCTTCTACCAAAACTACAAGGATCAGCAGGAGAATTTGTTTTCACACAACTACACAGAGAGACCTTAGATAATTATGATGAACTAGTTAGGGAAATCAACAATAGATTCAGAAAAATTGAAACTCCAAGAACGTTTGCAGCCAAATTTAGTCAAAGAGACCAGAAACAAAATGAAACAGCAGAAGAATACGCCGCTGAACTCAAGAGGCTGTATGATCGAGCACACAAGCGTCGGGATGGAGCAACAAGAAAAGAAGATTTGGTAAGAAGGTTCCTTGACGGACTGCGAGATGAAGATGTAAGGTGGGAGGTAGAGTATGTGAAAGAGCCCAGGGATATCGATGAGGCAGTTTATCACGTAGTTAACTACATTCAAACTAGGAAGCGTCATCAAGTAGGCTCTAATCGGAGACAACGCCCCGTGCGCAGGACAGGTGGCACAGAGACAGATGTAGCAGACAGTGAAAGTGAAAGCGATTCCGATACAGTTGAGTATGCATTCAGGGTGCCAAACATGAGACAATTCAAGCGTCGCGAAAAGACTGAAACCAAGAGAAAAGAGAATCAAACAGTAAGGAAAACAAGTGTCAATCAGGCTCAGACCAAAACAGAGGTCAAAGAAGATGTATTACAAGCTTTGATACAAAAAATAGAAGAACTAAGCAAGAAGGTGGAGACGGTAAATAATAAATCAACAAAAGATGACAACCGCAGAAGCTTTGTGAGATGTTACAACTGCAACGGAGAGAACCACTTTGCAAGAGAGTGTCCAAATAAACATCAGCAAGTAAACAGACCATTATACCACAGTTTTGGCCCTAAAAACAGAAATAACCTCTACCCAAACCCGAAACAAAGCAATCAGCCATTAAACCCAAATGCGCAGACTTTTCAACAACCTTTAAACTACAAAGGACCCAACCAAACGGCCGGGGGGAGGTCCCAATAGAAAAAAATGACCTAGATCAACAAAAGAAAGAAGAGCAAATAATAATAAAGCCTGATAGTAGTGGGGTATATGTCAAAGGCAGTATACAAGGGATGAATTTGACCTTTACAGCCGACACAGGAGCTACGAGAACAATAATTTCTGATAGAATTTACAACAAGATCGATCCCAAGAAAAGGCCGGAATTAAGAAAAACAGCTTGTTTAACAGGGGCAGGGGGAACTAGATTAAAAGAGTATGGAAAAGCAAACTTCAACATTATATTGGGGGACATCAGCTTGACAAGGGAAATAATAGTAGCAGAAATAGAAGATGATGCATTGCTAGGAATAGACATCTTACAAAATGATGAAGGAGGGCCAGCAGACCTATTACTGTCAAGAGGAGTGATTCTTTTTCAAGGGAAAGAAATACCATGTATTCAAGTGGGCCTGAAAGAAGAAATCAGAAAAGTTCGAGCTGCAGATAATTTTACCATACCGGGACAGAGCGAGGCCATAATAGATGTCATGGTAGACAGATTAGAAAGCGACGACCTCATGCAAGACACAGAACTCATTATAGAAGCAACAGATCATTTCAAAGAGACATACCCTGTGCACATGGCATCTGTTTTGGTTGACATCAATACTGCACCGACATGCAAACTCAGAATATTGAACCCTTTTCTTACAAGTTGGTCGATAAAACAAGACACCATTATAGGGCAAGCAGAAAAGATAGACCATATTAAAGGGACAGTAGTAGAAAAAGAGCATAGTGACGAGGAAGACAACTTTATAAGCGTACGAAGAGTTACTATCAAACAAGATGAGCCTACAATAACAAGAGCCACAGAGATGAACACCAAGAAGAGCTTTGAGGTGCCAAGCCACTTACAAAGTATGTATGAAAATGCATGTAAAAATAGGAGTCCTGAAGAAAAGTTAGAAATTGCAAATCTACTTTGCCGCTTCAAAGATAGTTTTTCCAAAGATGACCTTGACCTTGGTGTAACCCACCTAACAGAACATTCAATCAATACAGGAAATGCAGCACCTATTAGACAGCAACCAAGACGCGTCCCAATGGCATTTGCTGATGCTGAAAAGAAAGCTATACAAGAGCTTCTAGACAAGGGAGTCATCAGAAAAAGCACATCTCCATGGGCAAGTCCAATAGTACTTGTCAAGAAGAAAAACGGGGAAGTACGACCGTGCGTGGACTACAGAAAGGTCAATGAACTAGTCAAACCAGATGGTTTCCCTATCCCCCGGGTACTATATTGCTTAGATGCAGTTGCAAATGCCACTTTATTTAGTACTTTTGACCTCACAAGTGGATATTTCCAAATCCCACTTAAGGAAGAGGACATCCCAAAGAGTGCCTTTGTGTGCAAGTATGGACAATTTGAAATGCTCCGACTGCCATTTGGTCTAAACTCAGCGGCTAGTACTTTTCAAAGAACTATGGAGTTAGCATTACAAGGTTTGCAATGGGAAACCTGTCTGATCTATATTGATGATATTATCGTGTTTGGCTCTGACTTCAGGCAACATATGGAAAGAATTCAACAAGTTCTAGAGAGAATGGAGGCAGCAGGACTCAAGTTACGCCCAGACAAATGTGAGATGTTGAAAGAGGAAGTAGTATTCTTGGGACACATTGTTTCAAAAGAGGGAGTTCGGCCAAACCCTGCAAACATTGCAAAAATAGTAGAATGGCCAGTACCAAAGAATGCAAAAGAAGTAAGGCAGTTCACAGCCATGGGTTCATACTACAGAAGGTTTGTGAAAGATTTTGCAAGCAAAGTTAAGCCAATGACGGAATTGACAAAGAAAGACAAGAAGTTCAAGTGGGATGACAGGTGTCAGCAGTCATTTGAAGAACTCAAGAGAGAACTGATCAGCCCAGAAATCATGGGGTACCCAATGAATGATGGCGGAGAATTTCGACTAGATGTAGATGCCAGTGACCTTGGAATTGGGGCAGTCTTACATCAAGTACAAGAAGACAGAGAAAGAGTGATAGCGTATGCAAGTAGAGCTTTAAACAAAGCCGAGAAAAACTACTGCATTACAGAAAAAGAATTATTTGCAATACGTTTTTTTGTAGAATATTTCAGGCAGTATCTACTAGGCCGACATTTCATGGTTAGGAGTGACCATCAAGCTTTAACGTGGTTGTTCAAACTCAAAGAACCTCGAGACAAGATAGCTAGATGGATTGAAATTCTCTCCTACTATGATTTTACAACAGAGTATAGACCCGGAAAGAAACAGGGACACTGTGATGCTTTGTCTAGGTGTGAAAACCCGAAAGATTGTACATGTCCGGAGCAGGACACTAATGAGATTTTAAAATGTGGACCATGCAGAAAGTGTATCCGGCGCTCACACAACATGATTGCATCGGGAGTGTATGCAAAGATCTTAGGAAAAGAGAGTACACTGGTACCAAACAATGATTCCAAAGAGTCCAATGCAGTTAGAGCAGTCAACAATGACCGAGATAACCTACCAAGTACCTCTAAAGCACCAGACGATACAAGTAAAAAGAGAGAATAATTACTCAAGTAGTGTCTTTCGCATCAATAGGAGGGCGGTCAACAAAACAATTAACTCAATTACAAAACGAAGATACAGACATTGGACCTATACTTCAAGCGAAAAGTAATGACACCAAAATCACAAGTGAAGAGTTGCTATCAATGAGCCCTGCATCAAGACAATATTCGTTACTGTGGGACACATTGGAAGTTAGAGATGGATTACTGTATAACAGATTCATAAAGCAGAACAAAACTGGGGAATTTTGGCAGTTTATAGTACCACACGGTCTCAGGAAGGAAGTCTTATTTGAGAACCATGATTCAATAATAGCAGGGCACTTTGGAGTTAAGAAAACATGTGAACGCATTAAACAGAATTTCTATTGGTATGGGATGAAAGGGGATATTGAGCTATATGTCCGTTATTGTGATACATGTGCATCAGACAAGAAACCATCCAAGACACCCAGAGCACCTCTTGGTACAATTAAAGTAGGCGCTCCAATGGATATTATAGCAACAGACTATCTGGGTCCTTTTCCACAGACAAGTCAGGGAAACCGATATATTCTTGTGTTGACAGATCACTTCTCTAAGTATGTAGAAATTTTAGCTGTTCCTGATCAAACAGCAGAAACTTGTGCATCAAGGATTCTCAATGATTTCATTGCTAGGTGGGGATGCCCATTGTCAATACTTAGTGACCAGGGGCAGAACTACGAAAGTTCAGTTTTCAGAGAGTTATGCAAAATTCTCGAGATAAAGAAGATACGAACCAGCCCTAAGAACCCCAAGTGCAACGGACAGGCAGAAAGGTTCAACAGAACCCTGGTAAGAATGATCAAGGCATACCTCTGTGGTGAGCAGGACCAGTGGGACATGATGTCTAGCTGCAGCCTACCGGTCGACACCCCATGAATCAACTGGCATGACACCAAACCTTTTGATGATGGGAAGAGAAGTGAGACTCCCGTCAGAGCTGGTATTCAGCAGGAACCCCAGCAGTGAAGAAACCACGTCGTATGTTGACTACGTTGCAGCACTTAAAGAAAAGATGCACCACGCCCACCAGGTGGCAAGGGAACATTTATCTGTAGCAACAAAGAGACAGAAAGAAATATATGACAAAAGACAATGTGTGCATTCATACGAGCCTGGAGACTTTATATGGCTTCTTGAAGAGTCAAGGAAACCTGGGATTACACATAAACTGGAGATGTCTTACGAAGGCCCTTTTGTTGTAAAGCAGTCGCTGTCCAACGTCAACTTCAGAATACAGTTGGATCGCCATGGAAAAGAAAAAGTAGTCAATCACAACAAGTTGAAGCCGTATGAGGGCACAAACGCACCAAAGTGGCTGCAAACTGAAAGAAGAAAACTCAAGATGAATAAGGAATAATGTGATTCATGACAATTTGATGTTCAAATACTTGACATTTTGTACTGTATATAGATGATTGCTAGATATTGGTTCTACAAATTTCATGCAAGTTTACAGATGCGATGTAAAGTACAAGTTTTGTTTGTTTTGGTGTTCAAATTGCTATTTTACGGATGTCATGTACGATGAAGTTTCTTCACAATTACATGAAGATGTTAATAAATGTCAGTTTGTAATGGAAATATCACTTCACATTTTTATGTGTACTTCAGGAGATATGTATTTGCTGCAACTATACTGTGTTATTGCGTCATTAATAATGTGTTTAACTGCTGTAAACAATGCTCAATCAGATGTTATAATTTGCATATATGGGACCAATACTTTTAAAATATAACTAATGTAAAGCTGTTATGAAGGCACATGTGAAAAGTAGAAGAACAAGAATCCTGTGATACAATGATGTTTGGCGAGATAAATAGGGAAATTGTATATGCTTGGGGAAAAGAACAGTATGACGGAGAGCAGTATGAGCGTGATACAGTTTGGGCATAAATATTATAAGGAGTAGTCGACAGGATGTTTGCTGGTGCAAACGGGGTGAGAAAATTGCAAGGAGTACAGAGAGAGAGAAAGAGAGAAGAGAAAGGACTTAAAGAGCGAGCAACTATTCCGTCCAGATACTGCATATGTAACAGATTTAATGCAAAACGCTAGTACAAGTTGGTAAAAGTAAATTCAATCTTCTGTTTTAGAATCATGGAAGAGCAGACGAAGTCAGGCCACGGCTGGAGTGACAGGAAACGGTACCAGTGTCTGCGCTGCTACCATGTGACTGGTGAGGAGAGAGTTGGTCCCCGGTACCGGATCATGGACCATTTTCTACGCCAGCACCTTTCACTGGATCAGGTGCCTTTCCATTGCAAGCTGTGCCTGTTTCGCTGCTACCAGTTTGAGGATCTGCAGCGGCATGCCAACAATTTTCCTCGGCACAGGGTGTTGTTACGAGAGAAGGGGGTCGAGGATAGTGAAAGCTATCTAGTAAAGAACCCAAACCCATACACCGTGGGACCTAGGGATGTTGCTCCAGTGGCCGAAGACACGCTGTCACGGGCAGTGGAAATCACCTTCCCTGACGGATTGGACTTTCTGGACAACATGATAGAGGCACAGCCATGTACGCCAGGACCTTACACCCCTGCCAGGCTGGAAACACCAAGGCCAAAGGCGAGTACGCCATCTTTAGTACGCCACGCAGCACCATCTCCAGCAATCCTGGACAGCCTTCCAACTATCGAGGAGTGCAGACAGCTGAAGGGGAACAAATCAGATGCCTCCTCCTCATCGTCATCATCCTCTTCAAGCAAGACTTCATGCGAAGGCTGTCGTCAAATAATGAAGGAGATGGAAATCATGAAGGGCATGCTGCGAGGTATTCAGAGCCAGCTGGAGACACAGGGCACCACAAACCAGCAGTTGGCCATGACCATGGTCAATCTTGCGGGAGCCATCACATCTATGCGTGCACAGCCTGTCCAGATGCCTCATGCCGTTCCCGTGACACAGCCTACAATGCAGACAGAGGCCCCACATCGGAGAGTAGAAGAAGGAATCAGGGAGCGCGGTCGTCATCAGGACCATAAAGAAAACAGGCGGCCACAGTGGCACAAGGAGAACAGCAACCACTACCACCGCCGGGATCGCAGTCCATTGCACCGAAAATGAGAAAATTGTAAAATAATGTAAATGAACATTTATCACAGTGCTGTAAGTTAGTGTAAATTAATTAAATAGTATCACAGTAATTCATAAATATTAATAAAACTTAACTTTGTAAGATTTTATCACAGACATTGCTATACTACACTAATATCTAATGTATTTGTATCTTGTGAATTAATAAATGATCTCCTTTATATCTAGAAGATAATAAGCATTATAATTGTATTGTGAATTTAAAGATGCTCAAATGAAAATCCAGTTTTTTTAAGTGCACAAAGTTGGTGCTGACATTTTGTAAATATTTTAAAGATGTTGAACTTTGTTGTTAAAGTTTAAAGATTGTTATACATGTATGTGTGTGTAACCATGAGTTTAAAAGTTTTTTAGGCATTAAAGAGGGACCTTTAATGTTAAGGAGGGGGTAATGTCATGACCCCATGTTGACATTTTTATTAAATAGGTCACGAGAACATGTTTGTTTTTATGACCATGTTTTACATTTTAAACTCTATGTCAAGTGTTATTTCTTATTGCATTCAAAACTAAACATCTTATTATCAACATCTACTATGCTTAATTTACCGTTTGTATGGTTCATATCCGTGTAAAATCCATTTTTGTTGGTCACTACAATCACATGTTTGTATAGACGCCATATTTAAAGGAAGTGACTTTTGACCTTTTGTTGAATTATGGGTAGTGTACATTGACGACCTCTGTCAAACTTTGTCAGCAGACAGTTAAATCTCGTATTTTCGTACTAGATTTATACATCATGCGAAGGTTTGATTTTTATCAAATAATTACAGTCATGTGTATTTATATGTTCTAAACCTTATTATAATGCTTAAAGAAACATTTCCAGTCATTTTAATAAAGTGTTTACTGTTTAAACTTTAGGCGGTAACTCTGTTTATTTTGAGGTGATCGGTTACGCTCGGAAGACGCGCGGATGGTGCGCGGTTGAGTTATTGCTCGGATTAATGTTATGACCGCGCAAGGCTCGGACCTGCTCGGAGCCCTAGTATATAAACCCTGGTAATTTCACAGTCAGGGACTCTGATTTTTTTGGAATTAAAGGCACATTCTTATTACTAAATTTTTCTCTAATAAGTATTATTTTTAGGCATTTTCATTAAAAGTAAGTTAGAAACATTATTCATATTTTTGCATATAATAGAGTTTTTGAATAAGATTTAAGACTAAGGTATAGGGATATTTAATCCTACAGTTTTAAGATTGATTGAGCATTGTAAATGTGAGTTTGAGAATTGTATTATTCATGATATACTATTGATGCAAGTTAGTTAAGAATAAAATTTGTTGAATTTTATTTGGTTGTTTATTTTAATTTTTATTTGAGAGTCATTAAATGACTCAGGCTATTATCTTCAGTTTATTTTAACAGAGTCCATTTTATTTAAAATGTTTAAATACAACTTAATGAAAGAAAAGTTGGTATTACACCAAGAGTAGGCCCGCTATCACATGCGTTAAGGAAAAGAAAATTAAGAACCGCTCGGCTCGTTACAATATTTTCTGTACACTTCTTCAATTAACTAACATCAATACACGATTTTCTTCGTTATTTCAAACATTCCTGACAGGCTACCACTTTGTTTACATATTTCGCTAACATTTTGACGCGCGTAGGTAGGAACTCATTACCGCTTCCGAAATGTGTACTCATCCGATGTTTGACGGAAAGGGCCGAGAATGTGCGATTGTGGGTCAAGTTCCCCACGGGTACTACTTCCCCGTACCCCCAATTTTTCCATATCCAAACTTTTTGTACCCAGTTTTTTCGTACCCAAATTTATTTTCGTACCCATTGTTTTTCGTACCCCAATTTTTTTTTTCCAATTTTTTTCGTTCCCAAATAATTATTTTTTGCATAGTTTTTACTAACCAATTTTTTTCGTACCCGCAAACACAATTGTTGTGATGTAGATAAACTTAAACTGATGCTTTAATAGCCATCCTCTTCAAAAGCATCGTCACACCAGTACTGTCAGTACTTTGATTATATAGAGGAAACCAGTTGTGGGCAAGTGATTAAATAATGTAACCTCGACTACTTTCTCCTTCTGGCAAGTTTGTGTTCAAAACAGGCAAGTGCGAAAAATGTTGATAGATGCTAAAGGTTGCTCAACTTTGGGTTTAAATATCTGACGAACAACGACATTTAAAACAAAGTGCTACGGTCAAATTTAAGATAATTGTTTTAAGATTGGATTCAGTTATTTAAGTTGTTCCTTGGATGAGTTGCGTGATGCCCGGACACGTTTTGCCAAGATATATGAATCAAAGTACTGGTGTGACGATGCTTTCGAAGAGGATGGATATAAAAGCATCAATTTAAGTTGATTCACATCATCACAATTGTGTATGTGGGAACGAAAAAAACATTTGGTACGAAAATCTTGGGAACGAAAAATTTATGCCAAACAAAAAAATTTGGTTACGAAAAAAAAAAGAGTACGAAAAAAAAAATTTGGGTACGACGTAGTACCCCTGGGGAACTTGACCCAAAATCGCACATTCTTGGCCCTTTCCGTCAAACATTGGATAAGTACCTCGAAAGCAATAGTATAAATACACATTTATGGCGTAACATTTGGTCGAAAGTCAACAAGACCTAGAGATTAAAAGAGAAATGTACTTTGACGCACAATATGTACCGGTACTTCGAAGTACAACATTGTAATTCGACGTTCAGTCTTTACTGACCCTTGGGTGTTAGCCAATCAAAAGACGCCTTACATCTGTTGCTTTTAGAGATATTTGACATTGAACATTATTATTATTAGTTATACCAAATTATGCGACTATCGACCGCTAACTAATAGATATTGAGCGTATTTATTGAACATTATTATTATTATTTATACCAAATTATGCGACTATCGACCGCTAACTCATAGATAGTGTGCGTATTTATTGACCTGGCATAGCGGAATTAACCCCTGACTTATGCAAATAATTGTAAACACAAAATACAACCAAACCAGGAAGGTTATTATACATTTTTAATCCCGTAATCGTTTGGTAACTGTTTGGTTACTGTTGGGAACGTCCTACACAGTAATGCGCTGGACCGTGATATTCCGCCTCGCATAGTCAATAAATACTCACAATATGCTTGATAATTTTATTTTTTAAAAAGGTAACCTTGAATCTTCTTCAAATGGGTATATATCTATTTCAATGCATTAAATACTCGAAACTTCTTTGTAAAATGTGATTTTTAATTTTGATTTTTTTGTTTATTTTGTTCTCAATTAAAAAAAGAGATTTTAACATTTATTATAAAGAAATCTGAAGGAAAAGCGGCTCATGAGACAAGTGTTTTGATCGGCTGTTAAGAAAATTTGTTCGTTGAAGTACAAACATGTATGTCGAAGTACAAATTGTACTTCAACGTACAAATTAATATACTACAAAGTGTATTTCATTTCGTACGTCGAAGTACAATTTTTGTACTTCGACATACATATAGTACGTCAAAGTACATTTCTCTTGTCACTAAGTAGGTCTTGTTGACTTTCGACCCAAATGGTACGCCATACACATTTCGTAAGCAGTATTGCGGTCCTACCTTATAATGCACGTCAAAATGTAAGCGAAATATGTAAACAAAGTGGTAGCCTGTCAGGAATGTTTGAATTAATGAAGAAAATCGTGTATTGATCTAAGTTTATTGAAGAAATGTACAGAAAATTTGTTAAATAAGCAATAGCGATATTTTTCTCAGCCACATAATTGTTGATAGTTTGATATCACAAAATGAAAGTGAAAGTAGAACTGTAAAAAATGACATCCTGTCAATGTGTTGTTTTTGCTGGCACGAGAGGGCGATTACACTCAATGTGTGCACATTTTTTGCCTTAGGCTTTGCCAATGACCTTTATATATAGTATGGGTGGCTTTGTTATTATGTATTGCTATCATGTAACTGCATGATTGTGTATATGTTTACAATACGCAAAGCATTAAATTTGATATAAATATACTGATAGAGGCATCTAAATGTCCTCTACCAATTTTTTTCAAATTATGCCACAGGGGTCAAATTTGACCCTGCCCCGGTGGTCACACAATTGAACATATGCTTATATAAGGCCTATTTTGTGAAAAATTTCAAAATCTTCCCGTCCATAACCATTGGGCCTAGGGCTCATAAATTTGGTATGTAGAGACATCTAATAGTCCTCTACCAAATTTCTTCAAATTATGCCCCTGGGGTCAAATTTGACCCTGCCCTGGGGGTCACAAAATTGAACATATTCTTATATAGGGTCTACCATTGGGCCTAGGGCTTCCAAATTTGGTATGGTGTGACACCATATAGTCCTCTACCAAGTTTGCTCCAATTATGCCCCTGGGGTCAAGTTTGACCCTGCCCCATAGGGTCAGAAAATTGAACATATGCTTATATAAGGCCTATTTTGTGAAAACTTTCAAAATCTTATTGTCCATAACTGTATGGCATAGGGCTACCAAATTTGGTATGTAGTGACATGTAATAGATCTCTTCTTAGTTTGTTCAAATTATGCCCCTGGGGTCAAAGTTGAAACTGCCCCGGGGGTCACAAAATTAAATATATGTATATAAAGGTCTTATTTTTTGAACATTTTAAAAATCTTCTTGTCCATAAACATTGGGCCTTGGGCTACCAAATTTGGTATGTAGTGACATCTTATAGTCCTCTACCAAGTTTGTTCAAATTATGCCCCTGGGGTCAAGTTTGACCCTGCCCCGAGGGTCACAAAATTGAACATATGCTTATATAAGGCCTATTGTGGGAAAACTTTAAAAAATCTTTTGTCAATAACCATATGGCATAAGGCTGCCAAATTTGGTATATAGTGAAATGTAAGAGTTCTCTTCTTAGTTTGTTCAAATGATGCCCCTGGGGTCAAATTTGAAACTGCCCCGGGGGTCACAAAATTGAATATATGCTTATAAAGGGCTTATTTTGTGAAAACTTTAAAATCTTCCTGTCCATAATCATTTGGCCTAGGGCTACCAATTTGGTATGTAGTGGCATCTAATAAACCTCTACCAAATTTGTTCAAATAATGACTGGTGTCAACTTTGACCCTCCCCTGGGGGTCACTAAATTGAATAAACGCTTATAAAGCGCCTATTTTGTGAAATCTTTAAAAATCTTCTTGTCGAAAACCATTCTGACTATGGCTACCAAATTTGGTATGCAATAACATCTTATAGTCCTCTATCAAGTTTGTTCAAATTATGCCCTTTGGGTCAAATTTGACCCTGACCCGCGGGTCACAAAATTGAACATTATATACGCTTATATCTTGCTTATTTTGTGAAAACTTTTAAACTATTCTTGTCCTTAACTCTAGGATCTAGGGCTACCTTGTGTATGTACATATAGTGAGATATAGTAGTTTGCTCAAATTATGCCCCTGGGGTTAAATTTGAACAAGCCCAGGGGGTCACAAAAGTGAACATGTGCTTAAATAGGGCCTATATTTAAGTAGTTGCACATGCCGAGAATATTTGTTTCAGCCTTTTTTCAGCAGTGAAGCGATACAGGTCCATCATGGCCCTCTTGTTACTGATAAATTTCATTGTTTGAAACCGTGAAATAATCATTTTTAATTCACTGATATTTCTCTATAAACCACCGGAAAGCATAAAATAAATGGCACTACATACCAATTTTGGTAGCCCTATACCATACGGTTATGGACAAGAAGATTTTAAAAGTTTTTCCACAATATGGCTTATATAAGCATAATTGTTTATGTTCAATTTTGTGACCCTCGGGGCAGGGTCAAACTTGACCCCAGGGGCATAATTTGAACAAACTTGGTAGAGGACTATAAGATGTCAATACATACCAAATTTGGTAGCCGTATGCCCAATGGTTATGGACAAGATGATTTTTAAAGTTTTCACAAAATAAGCCCTTTATAAGCATATATTCATTTTTGTGACCCCAGGGCAGTTTCAAATTTGACCCCAGGGGCATAATTTGAACAAACGAAGAAGAGCTATTACATGTCACTAGATACCAAATTTGGTAGCCCTATGTAATACGGTTATATAAGCATATGTTCAATTTTGTGACCCTCGGCACAGGGTCAAACTTGACCCCAGGGACATTATTTGAACAAACTTGGTAGAGGACTATAAGATGCCACTACATACCTAATTTGGTAGCCCTAGGCCCAATGGTTATGGACGAGAAGATATGTAAAGTTTTCACAAAATAGTCCCTATAAGAGCAGTGTTCAATGTTGTGACCCCCGGGGCAGGGTCAAATTTGACCCCAGGGACATAATTTTAACAAATTTGGTAGAAGACTATTAGATGTCTCTACATACCAAATTTGATAGCCCTAGGCCCAATGGTTATGGACGAAAAGATTTTGAAAGTTTTCACAAAATAGGTCTTATATGAGCAAATTTTCAATTTTGTGACCCCCGGGGCAGGATCAAATTTGACCCCAGGGGCATAATTTGAACAACTTTGAAAGAGGTTCACCCAAAAACATTCCTGAGAAATTTCATCAGAATTGGACCAGTAGTTTAGGAGAAGAAGATGTTTAAAGGAAAAGTTAATGCACGCACGGACGAACGCACGCACGACAGACACATGACCATGACATTAGCGTGGAGCTAAAAGTAATATTTAAAGTACAAATTTAATCTACCAATGTGTACAGATACTACTTAACATATATTTTACTGTATTGAATGTATGAACTAGTTAAAATATCCATTAGAAAAAAAGATCAGGGTGTGAAATATTCATTCCCTGAAGCATTGACCCTGGAGCTATGTTTATATATCTTTAAACGCACTGATTAAAGAAGTTAAACAATACATTGGTACAACAGAGGGAAAATCATCCCCTCTTAACAACATGATACATAATTATGTTTAATATTTTTGGATCTGTATCTGGATCTGGATAGGTACACACCTTAAGGTCTGTGCGCTGTGGGAGAGAGATGAGACTGACTTACATTTTGGATTTAATTTAATTCACTGAAATTCATCACTGATGTTACAGTATGATCTTATTGGATATAGATGTACATGATTGTATCACGCAACATATATTAAATAATTATCAGTATAAATTACTGTCATGATTTCAGTATCATTTAAATGATTTCACTCAAGTTTATCATTCATATACCTTAATTTTGTAAATATTATCAATAAAACTATACTAGATGCAAACATATTTGAAATAATACAGTTTGATATACTGTATATAATGTAACTACACATCCAAGCAGTCCATCAAACCATTGCAACCGAGCCACCTTGTGTGCCAATGCACCAGCAGAAAAGTCAAATGCCTTGTAACTTAGTGCATTTTCTATGTATAACATCAAAATTAGTTACAGGTACATGTTTACATTTGTATGTGTTTGAACGAATGTATAATCTTTAATTACATCATCTGACCATGCATGTCATTGATTTCAAAATCAAGGCCCTGGTCTGACACATTCAGAAATTAATTTTTATTGAACTATGTAAAGGCAATCTAAATCAGGCACTGATTTTTCTTGTTTTCAAACAGTCATATATCAGTTGTGGCCTCTCGGAAATGACCCATTTGTGCTTACTTGTCACAACCTTAAAACTTTCCACACTTCAATGATAGCAAATCTAGGTTTAGGTGATCTTCAATGGTACATTTACACTTTAGCTGTGTCACAATTAGAGTGCTGGTAAAGATAAATCACATATTTAAATCTAGGCCATGTCAAACTCAAAAGTTCAAAGACAAATGAAAGATGTGTTCATAAATTATTGTCCCATTGTTTACTACTGCTGTGAGTTTTTATATAATATAACTGATGACCATCATGTGAGAGAAAAATCACATTATCTTAGCATATCAGGTTTAGCAGCCATGTTGATAACAAAGTTGGCTAGTTTTCAACGCCGCTTCTGGGGATCAAACTCGCAGCACAACCTCCTGTAATCAAAGTCGTCACTCTACCACTAGGCATTTAGGTAGATTCTGAAATTGTTCGATCCCTCGAGAGCAACCAAACCAAAAATTAAGTCAAATATTGCCGACTCAGTTTTATCGAGTCTGTTCATGAGAGATAATGGAAGGTGCAAAATCTCTTACGCCCCCTAGCACCGCCTTATAGTGATAATATGGGCATCTAGCAGTTTATATGTGTCTATCGCAACCGTTGTTTTTATGTCCCCCACTATAGTAGTGGGGGACATATTGTTTTTGCCCTGTCTGTTGGTCTGTCTGTTGGTCTGTTGGTCTGTCTGTTTGCGCCAACTTTAACATTTTGCAATAACTTTTGCTATATTGAAGATAGCAACTTCATATTTGGCATGCATGTGTATCTCATGAAGCTGCACATTTTGAGTGGTGAAAGGTCAATGTCAAGGTCATCTTTCAAGGTCAGAGGTCAAATATATGTGGCCAAAATCGCTAATTTTATGAATACTTTTGCAATATTGAAGATAGCAACTTGATATTTGGCATGCATGTGTATCTCATGGAGCTGCACATTTTGAGTGGTGAAAGGTCAAGGTCAAGGTCATCCTTTAAGGTCAGAGGTCAATTATATGTGGCCAAAATCGCTCATTTTATGAATACTTTTGCAATATTGAAGATAGCAACTTGATATTTGGCATGCATGTGCATCTCATGGAGCTGCTTATTTTGAGTGGTGAAAGGTCAAGGTCAAGGTCATCCTTCAAGGTCAGAGGTCAAATATATGTGGCCCAAATCGCTTATTTTATGAATACTTTTGCAATATTGAAGATAGCAACTTGATATTTGGCATGCATGTTTATCTCATGGAGCTGCACATTTTGAGTGGTGAAAGGTCAAGGTCAAGGTCATCCTTCACAAGGTCAAGGTCATCCTACAATGTCAAACATCATATATGGGGAACATTGTGTTTCACAAACACATCTTGTTTTCTATTTTTTCACTTCATATACATTTATATTTGTTAATGCAGCATCAACATACTAAAACAATATCCCGGAAAGAGATAAAACAATGCATTTATCAATCAATATCAACCGTACTTTCGTTTGACAACTGATCACGCATGTACAATGTGAACCTAAATTTAGTTTTAGTGCAGATTCGTTTATACGACACAAATGCACAATTTTGTTTTACGGTTCATTTCGGCTTACAGGACTGGGAGGGTCACGTGAAATATTGAATATAAAATATATTTTTATAAACAACTGGTAGCAAGATGAGTTGCAGATAATTGGTCAGTAACCACATTTTAACTTACTAGTTTGACCTGTTAATTCTTTTCAGCTCAATTCAACAGTGAAAAATGCCCATAATATCTCTTTAAGCAGTATTCAATTCTCAACACGAAAGTGCTGGAGTAATTGATATCGAGCATGCCGAGGGACCAGAAAAAAAGCACTGGATTAATGTTTGAAATAAAATCAATTGATTATTGACAATTCTTATATTTGAGCCAGGTCACAGGAAAAGGGCAGTCTAATCAGTATTCAATTAAACTATTTGTTATTGTCAGAAAACCGCTTCTAAGCAAACAGCTTTCAAGCGACTGCAGGCTGATCTGGATCCAAACTGGCCTCAATCGCTTTAATGTCTCTTTTACTGTGACACAGTTCATTTAACTTTAAAATGATATCAAGTACTAAAATAGAAAGAAGAATACAAACCAGTAATTTGAGTAAAGAGTTTGTTATCAATGTTGTATTTCAGGACAGCTTGGTGATCTGCAAATCCCATATGATATGTTGATATCGGGTATCATAGTCAAGCAATAAGTCGCAAAATGCTCAAATAGAATTTATAAAGCAAAATGTGACTTAAATTGATACTAAAAATACCAGTATGCCAGTTTTGCCGTGTCAAGATCAAGAAAGTCATTCATTCATATCGAATGTATCCTTCGAATTCCATCCATTGTTGTCATTAGCGGAGATTTAGTGAATAAATAACTCATATATCCTAAATGACAGTTTCTAAATAGCCAAACAAGCCGATTTATGCTGTAAGAAAGTTTTGACACGAGTGCAACTTTTTCTCATGGGCGCGGCCATTGTTGTATGTTGAGGCACGAACGACAACTCTGCTGTCAGAGAATGTTATAAATTAAAATCAGCGAGGTATGCCGATTTGAAAAACCGAGTTATCACAATCGGACTGGCTCGGTCTTTTACATAGGTCGCCATTGTGAAGATTTTTGTCATGGTATCATAACTTAGACGATGCTGAAGCAGCATCGTCAAAAATGGAAAATAAGTGTGGTTTACTTTGTAACCATGTGGTGATGTTCTGAACTAAGTTCCAGAAATTCAAAGTAAACGTTCGTTACAATTCATATGGTTAAAAGAGGTTAAATGTGTAATGTATTTCTCTTGTATTTGCATAATAGCTTTGCTGTTTTTAACAATTCCGCTTCCGTTTATTGTGGTGAAATTGACAAAATATTGACATAGTGATATAATTAAAAATATTAAGATATTCCGTTACACAGCTTATATCTCTCACGATAAGACACTAGTAATATAAAAAACACACGGTAAGTGATGTTTAAAATGCTTGTTATCTTAAAGAATTTATGCATTTAATGAAATAAACGTGTCATACTAGTGCAGTTTGTTAAGGCAATTTAGGTATTTTCAAGTATTTGATGTTCACTTTACAAATAGAAGTAGTGCAAAAACATTTATTGTAAGGGCATTTGAAGTGCACTTTTTTATCACATATATATTGCTTAAGCACAGCATATACAGAAAACATATTTTCTTTTTATTTCATCAACGCTTTCTGTATTACTGACCGAGTTCAATGCTAAATTAGTTGGGGCATTATTTTCATTTTGAGGAAATATTAAGGACATGTGTAATAAAATGCATGTATTGTATGCATTCATAAGCCTAATTTGATGTTCATGTAGAAGTGAGACCAGTGGCGTTGTTTTGTTGCTTGATTGCAATGAAAACGAAGACATGTTTTGCATGTTTGCTCTGTACTGCTTTTGTTTAAAAACACGACAAAACTGCAGACGCGAATCACTTTGATACATTTCCAAACCACTCTAAAAATAAAAACAACAGGTATTGATATTAAATAATATAAGGAATAAAATGTGCATACATTGTAAATGGTTCTTCAATCATTTCGAATATTTGAATTGATTGTTTGGAATAAACATTTTGTTAATACATTACACAAAAAGCAATGCAAAAATGATACATCTGAAACAGATTTGTTTTGCATATATTAACCTTTTTATACGCACAGCCACAGGATACAAAAACATTAATCGAAATTGAATGAAAAGTAGAAATATAACGAAATGGAGATATGATTAGAATCGTTGAAACTCAGTGGTGGTTCGGATTATAATTCTAGTTACAATCACTGGAATGTCATTTATTTTATTTTATTATTTCAAAAGTAAATGCTTTAGTGCTCGATTTGTTTTGGCGTTTGCGATCGGTCTTTGTCCGTCGTCCGTCCGTCCGCCCGACCACATTTGGTTTGTAAACACTCTAGAGGCCACATTTCTTGTCTGATCTTCATGAAACTTGGTCAGAAGATTTGTCGCAATGATACCTCGATCGAGTTCGAAACTTGGTCATGCTGGGTCAAAAACTAGTTCACTAGGTCAAAAAAAAAGATAAACCTTTTAAACACTGTAGAAGACTTTTCATGCCCAATCTTTATATAACTTTGTCAAAATGTTTGTCTTAATGATATGTTGGTGGAGTTCAAAAGTGTTTCCGGTCGGTTGAAGAACATGGCAGCCAGTGGGCGGGGCAGTTTTCCTGATTTGGCTATAGAGAAACCTTGTTAACACAATAGAAGTCACAATGTTTGCCCAATCATCATGAAACGTGGTTAAAACGTGGTTTTATTGATATCTCGGACGAGTTCGAAAATGGTCCAGATCGGTGAAAAAAAATGGCCACCAGGGAGCGGGGTATTTTTCTCTATATGCATATAGTAAAAACATGTGAACAGTCTTGAAGTCACATTTTGGCCCAATTTTCATGAAATTTGGTCAGAACATTTATTTTCTAGATACGAGCGTTGAGTTCGAAAATGGTTCCGGCCCGTTGAAAAACATGGCTGCCAGGGGTTGGGCGCATTTTCTTTATGTTTATATAGTAAAATAAGCATGTGAACACTCTAGTTTAATCGAATCAATATACTACAGGTAATATGTTAAGTTATTTGTGTGTCTTTGAATAAAATTAAGCTCAAAACCAGTATCTTAAAAATTCAAATATACTTTTAAGAATCAGGGTCAAGAGGTTTATAAAACTAGATCAACAGGTCAAGCCTTATACAATTGGTGTCTGTGGACTCAGGTGAGCACTGGTTATGGCCATTATGGCCCTCTTGTTCTTTATACGATTCGCTTATATGTATGTACTTTATATTGACCAAAGAATCTGCATGAAAATGTTCGTGACAATGGTCGATTGGGAAAGTTATTCTCGAAATACTATTTCAATTTTTAAAATAAACAACAACGTTCAATATTTAAAGGTTTAACACTTTATTTAGCAAATTGCAATAATTGCTCGCATGCGGCTTTGGTTGCCAAATATAATTACTTAAATATTTATTATGTCAAAATGAGTAAGGTTTGTCTTATCGTTCGATCTCGGAAGAAAATCAGTCATAAATTGAAATTCATACAGACATTTGATCTCCAAGGCATGTTATACCAACGGGAATTATAATAATACAACCGAAAAGTCAGTTTTAGAAAAAAATTCAAAACACAATCATGTAAAACTGTTTTTAATAACAAAAACACGTTTCGCTTAAAATGATTCCATCTATGAACAGTCATTAAAAACTTTATTAACTTAAATTACTGAACTCAGTTAAGTGTTATTAATTGTTTCTTAAGCCGATATCTTGAATAATTCATACTGTTTGATTTCTTACATGAACGAGCTGAGAGTAAAATAGCGACGTAGTTTTTATGGGATATTCTATATTTTATATTTGATGATTTTATATCTCGTTAAAGAGTATTAAAAATCCTGTCAGTGTTTCATAATAAAAGCATAAATTTCGTGTTTGAGAAAATAATATAATAACATTACAACCAACGTGTGTACATAAATTATAAATGTATAACTCCAAAACGTATTTTTTATTATTGGCATTCAATCTTGCAATATTGATAAAACTCATTTATGAAATTTCCGGTTTTACTGTTAATGGCCAACAGTTTCACATCAATTACAGAACACCATATCACACCAACAGAAAAGAAATATATTTATATGTAGGTTGGAAAAATAGAAGTGGCAAAGCATTCTCACTTTGTATTACACAAAGTTTGAAATAATAGTGCTCTTTTATCACCCAGATGACTTTACCTGTAACATGTGCAAATGGAGGATCCATTCGACGGAACGCAAGTTCCATTGTTTAAACACGTAGCATCTTGGCACTGTATTATTGGAATTATTTGGTTCAATATTTATTATTTTGATAATTTGAAATTACCTCATGTTGGAAATTTGCTCATGTTTTGGCAAAGGACATTGTATAATATGTCCAATTATCACACGACACCAATTATGATAGACGTGATTTCTCGTTATCACTGTTTACGATTAAAGTTAAAATACTCATAATGACAACAGTTTATGTGTTTCGGACATGCTCATATGTTTGACAATAACGTGTTTGTTTTTAAGAACACAATGTCAAAGTAAACATTATGTTCATTCTCAAACATGATCAATCATTTAAAACCTTGAGAGCAGCTTTTGCCTACATATTCGGCGTCACACACACACATTTCTAGTGGAATGTCAAATATATTCCGACAGGTTCCTTTATTTTCACATTGAACTTGTTTGCAATTATCATTATCTAAAAAAAACATTTCTAATAAAGATTAATATTCACGGGTCATAATAAATAAGCAAATTTATGTGTGTTTTTGATTTTATAACTGCCGATATTCAAACTGTCTTCATGGCTAGCACAACGAAAAGTGGTGTTGTCTTTGCACTTACCAAATATTATGTCAAGGACACGCTTTGGTTTCGACGTTATTCTGAATGAATTCAAATAGGCAATGAAATTATTTAAATAACAGTTAACGGTAATTAAGAAATAATATTTTTCTATCATGGTTTGTTGTCGAATAACCCACAGTAAGGAGTATAGATGCGTAGGAATTAAATCACGAGTGCGAAGCACGAGTGATTTGATAGCACGCATCTATATAACTTACTGTGGGTTATTCGACAACAAACCATCATAGAAAAATATTATTTCGATTCTAACACGATTCTGATTGATTTGGTTCAAGCTTAAGGACGTGAACTATATTTTTCAATACTCCGCCCTTCTAAGTACTAAGTTCACTATTTAGTGACGTCATTGAATTGTACAAACATATGACGTCATTTTCATTCATAAATATTTTGCAAATGACGTCACTTTCATTGAAAACAACATTCGTAGAAACTTAATGACGTCACGTTTATTGATGCTACTGAAAATCTGACATGCTATAAATGTTTTCTGAATTACGTTTCCTAACAAATAACATTCTTTGTAGACGTGGTTATGCCACTTATCACCAAATATACAATTTATTGTTTCATTACATTTATATACATGCTACATTTATTACATTTCTTTTAGAGCGGGTTTTAGCACGTGCATTTTACTGCAATATTTTCTTTATTTATTCGGAACTATTTTCGAAACATTAAGCTCCGCCCATAAGTTATTGCAGAATAACCCACACTTGATTTCCTTCTTTGTGTATAGAAAAAAAGTCGCGTGCCGTGTTAGAATGTAACATAATATATAAACAAACTGCTTTAAAGGGACAAATATGCAACAACATTTTAAAAATAAATAAACTGACATCATAAACAATCACCGCATATTATCAACGCCCCACACACAAAACTGAATGTCTGCTATGTGGTCAGGAGGGTGTGTTGTCCAGTCTACACTTAACTTGATAACATCTGTTCAATTCAAGCCGTCGCTTTGATAGACATATTTCATAAAACGCGGACCACTGATCATAAAATCCAAGCTTCTGAAAGCAATATTAATAAATACTGTATATTTTAATTATCTTAATAATAATGTGATTACGTTCAACTTTGAGTTTGAAAATCAGAAAAACAACGGCGCTTTAAGAATATCGCGACGGTGAAATGTTAGATGATTATTTTTAGATTTAATTCATTTGCTCAATGTGATTCTTTGATGTTTCCTGTCATGCCTGATCACTATACACCAATCCACATGGAAAACGGAGCGCATTATGGAACGCCAATGCTGCCTTCTGATGGCACTGGTCTTTATGTTCTGTTCATGTACTTAGTTGTTTTGTGTAAACTACATTTTGTCCTGTAGAAACATCATTTCGTTCTGTGCATTTGTCATTATGTTGTGTGCATTGGTCATTATATTGTGTGCATTTGTCATTATATTGTATGCATTTGTCATTATGTTGTGTGCATTTGTCATTATGTTGTGTGCATTTGTCATTATGTTGTGTGCAATTGTCATTATGTTGTGTGCAATTGTCATTATGTTGTGTGAATTTGTCATTATGTTGTGTGCATTTGTTATTATGTTGCGTGCATTTGTCGTTATGTTGTGTGAATTTGTCATTATGTTGTGTGCATTTGTGATTATGTTGTGTGCATATGTCGTTATGTTGTGTACATATGTCGTTATGTTGTGTGCATTTGTCATTATGTTGTGTGCATGTGTCATTATGTTGTGTGCATTTGTCATTATGTTGTGTGCATTTGTCATTATGTTGTGTGCATTTGTCATTTTGTTGTGTGCATTTGTCATTATATTTTGTGCATTTGTCATTATATTGTGTGCATTTGTAATTATGTTGTGTGCATTTGTCATTATGTTGTGTGCATTTGTCGTTATGTTGTGTACATTTGTCGTTATGTTGTGTGCATTTGTCATTATGTTGTGTGCATGTGTCATTATGTTGTGTGCATGTGTCATTATGTTGTGTGCATTTGTCATTATGCTGTGTGCATTTGTCATAATGTTGTGTGCATTTATCATTATGTTGTGTGCATTTGTCATTATGTTGTGTGCATTTGTCATTATGTTGTGTGCATTTGTCGTTATGTTGTGTGCATTTGTCGTTATGTTGTGTGCATTTGTCATTATGTTGTGTGCATTTGTCAATATGTTGTGTGCATTTGTCATTATGTTGTGTGCATTTGTCATTATGTATATACCATTGCGTAAAGTGAATATGCCAATATGTTCTGTGCATTTGCCATGCCGTTCTGTTATCGGAGTTGACACCTAACATGACGGACAAAGGAGTTTTTTTTCAAGTAGAGGTATTCCATAATAAACACGTACTTTAAATGATTAAATTCTTTTTATTTGTTTTGTTTTCTTGCAAAGTATAATAAGAAGCTTTGCTTCTTTTATTTTTATGTTAAAAGTTCCGAAATATAACGAAGGATTATGGTTCTCCATGAAGAAACGAAGTGGAAGGGGTAAATATAGTTTAACATCTGTAAACGGCCGAATTGTTTGCATATCAGTTCCTTTGTGCTATATTCAAGAAATAATGCCGTGACTTCTAGATGAATGTCGGATGATTTTTTTCCTTCAGTTTTTCTCCAAAATTGTGTCTGTAGCTGAGTGTAGGAGGAGTGAAATATATATATCTGATCAAGTATATATATATAATCCAATTTAATATTTAAAGAAGCAAATATAAAAAAATGGCACAATTTAGGGTAGGAACGTCAAAAATACTAAAATCAAACAACTCTGACCTAAACTAGCTTTCAGACGTGTACTACCCCGCCCAGCGATTCGAAATAGTGTCAATGTTTAAAGTGAAGCTTTTTCATTCGGAGTATAATTGTCCAAGCTAGACACTTTTGACCTAGATTTCTTGCAAATGTGGACCTATGAAATGGCGCGAATAGTTAATTATGCAGCGGTTCAGTAAAATACCATTATTATTTTTTTTGCGCGGCAGGATTTTATCAAATTAAAACTCACTACACTGTTTTAATGGCAACCAATCTTAGAAAGTCCTGATTTAAGAATCATTAAGAATCTGAAGCACACACAAAAGTAACATAAAATAATATAACGATAATAAAGGGTTTAGTCTTATTTAGTATGTGTGTAGTATGTGCTTTACTGATCTAGTCTTACGTGTGATAAATGAGTACATTATAAGTGAATATCCTCAATGACAAAATACACATACATTCGAACACCGTTGTTTCGAAGTCGTCGGTACCGGCGAGAAAACTTGAATATAATTCGAAATAACGCTTCGAATGAACTGAGTTCCAAATAACGATGTTCACATGAATATCAGTTTTGAATATTTATGTAGCAAAGCCAATTGACACTAATTATTTTCAAACTTCCCATATACGCCGAATATCTTTTTAAAATATGTTTCTTGTTGTTTCAGCATCTGATTTGAATGCAAGAAACTGATTGCAACATAAATACATTCACAAGCAGCTGTCGTCTTAAAGTGGTGTAACTCTCAAATCTGAAATGGCTACATAAATGGAAAACATTCTTAATAGATTGGGTCTTGGCTCAAATATGTCATCATTTGAACAAGAGAAGATAAATCCAGATATTGTGTGCTAATTATCAGTGCATGAATTTAAATATTTGGGGATTAACTATAGCAGCGATATGATGCGACTTCGAATTGAGAGCATGAAATATGGTCAAGGGTATAGTAATATTTCTAGGGCTTTGGATGAGCCAAAATACGATATTCCTAAAGAGATACTCGTTACCTTAATAGAATCAGGATTTAAAATTACAGAAATTTCGAAACTGTTGTCTGTATCTGAGAGGACAATTTACAGGCAGATGAACAAATTCAACATCACATGTTATGATTTCACTGACATAGATGATTTAAACCTTGAGACAGAAGTCAGGCATGTGATAGCAGAGTTCCCAAGAGTAGGCGAAACAATGATTCGACAGATTCTTCATGAAAAGGCAATAAAGGTATATAAGTATTATTTTTCCATAGTATGATATAATAATAAAATTAAAATAATACAAGTTGGTGATACATGCACGTAGCTATTGTAGACAGGCCGGCAGGCAGATTTAGAGACAGACAGACACACACACACACGCAGACAGACAGACACACACAGGCAGACAGATTTAAGGCAGTTCTGGTTTTGTCTGCAACAGGAATCTACCATCTAGTAATAACTAATATAAATCATAAATTTTATTTTAACTGCATGTTACCAGATCACGTTTGCGAAATGTTTTGCACAATATAGACCAGGTTGGTATAACAGAAAGGCTTCGTCGTAGGCTGCATCGCAGAGTATACAACGTGTCAGCCCCAAACCATTTATGGCATTTGGATACCAACCATAAACTTATCAGGTGGCATTTTATCATTTGTGGTGGTATTGATGGATTTAGTAGGTTTATCGTGTATTTGAAATGTGAAAATTACAATAAAGCCGAACCATTCTGCGGTGTTTCTCGGACGCTGTTGCCTCTTATGGAACACCATTGAGGGTACGCACAGACCAAGAAATGGAAAACATAAAAATTGCAGAATTTATGATTCGTGCATGTGGATTGAATAGGCGGAGTGTAATTGCAGGCAAGAGTACACACAACCAAAGAATAGAAAGACTTTGGAGGGATGTGTTTGAAGGGGTGCTTTGTTTCTATTACGACCTGTTCCACTTCATGGAATAAAATGAAATTCTTGATCCTTTGGATGAGACTCACATTTATGCACTTCAATTTGTCTTCAAAGACCGAATTAATGAAAAGCTTCAGCTTTGGAAGATGGCATGGGCAAGACATCGGTTGCGAACAGCACGTTCGTCGCCTCTGCGGCTCTTCACTGCGGGATCCTTAAACTGCCCAGTTGACATGCCAGATGCAGATCTAGATATGTATGGCGTGGAAGGAAATATTGAGTTAAATTCAGCTGAAATGAATGATACCAGACCGGCACTGGGTGCACTTGACCTTCAAATAACCGATGATTGTCGGCAAGAATTAGACAGATATTGTTCACCAAACTGGAACTCGAATAATTATGGTATAGATATTTACATAAAAGCAGTAGAAATTATTGGGAGACAAATGCTATAAATAATTTTAAGAAAATACATGTATCAGGATGGTGAAATTAACCTTGTTTGTTTTTAACGCATTCTCAGCTAGTAAGCAGATGCCGCTTCAGAACCACTTCTGGCTTTTATATTGGACAGAATGTTAAGTTGTTCACAAATTGTTCGTGACTGTACCAAGTATGATAATAGACTTGGCCGCTCTTCATAAATGAAAAACCGCCATGGATGATAGTCTTATAATGCAATAGTACTTTACGTAAGTCTTTCTATTTACGTGACATATATGGGATCATATGCAGCGGGTGGTTTTCTTCCATTTATCGGGTTTGCGCTATAAGTCAAACACTTAACCAAAGATCAAACTAGATACATGTAACGGTGTTAGTGGGAAAACATCTCTATTAAGTTCCAGAACCATCCACATAGTTCCAGTTTTACTTTAACCTATATGTATATACATTAATTAGGATTATATTTGTTGGGTTGTTCATAGAAAAATTGCACAAAACTTAATGCACTGTATTTGGCGTGTTGTACGAATGCTGAAGATCTAATAATACGCTTTTAAGGCTTTTTTGTTCAATGAAATATATCGACTCGCATTAACTACATTGCATTGAAACAGCAAATAAGTTCTTTGGTATTTACCCAACAGAATAACCATGAACAAAAGGGCCTTGAAGCAGGTCTTTAAAACAGATTCCAAGATGTGTAACTAGATGTGGCCGAAACAAACAATCTCTTAGTATCATGAACCTTCATTTGTGTCAAGAATTTACCTATTGCCTTTTTTTCCCCAAGTGACCCATATTTGAACTTTATATAGATCATACGGATCCATTTAAAAATTAAGCCACAATATACACAATTTTTACAAGTTTGATCTAGTTTTTTAACTGACCTGACCCATGTTCAGACCAGGCCTAGATATTATCAGGCAAAGATTCTGAAAAAGTTTCATAAAGATCCTTTCTAAATCGATTAGGACTTGTGACCTAATTTTCCCCAACGTGACCCATATTTAACATTAATATCTATTGTTTTTTTCATGCATTATTTAATTTTAGGCAATTATTCAAAGAGGCTGATGCAGGCTTTGCCACGGATAGATTAAACTCCTCCGGAGCTATTGTTAAAAATACATTTCCATCATCGAAAATCACAAACATTACCACATGCGCTGGCGAGTACCACAAATATTATCCACGTGCTCTTTAGAAAGAACACTTGATATCCAATATCAAGTGCGATAATTGTGAAATATTGCAGATCAATTTGAGCATCATTAACATTTGTGGAAGTGTCTACAGTCGTGGTGTATGCTCAGCAGTTCTTGTTTAAGAATTGAATAAAGACATAACAATACTTTTATTCAGTTATGTAATTTATAAAACTGAAACATTAAAATTTTAATACAACAACCCTTTAATAATAAATGTGTTCATAACAATAAACTGGAGATCAAACAATAATCATTATAACAATGTATTCCAACAGGTTTAACATGCAAGTTTGTCGAATTGACATCAATACAAAATAAAGCCAATCACAAAGCCCTAAAGCTCACATATTTGTTTCATGAAGTCAGGCCTACTATCAGATAACAATGAAAATAAATGCTTTTATAAAGGTTTCAATTTTTGCAAAAATAAGGCTTTTTACAGGGATTTCAGATACATGAAAAAGTTAATATGAGGCTACTTTTGACATTCCAATTTGATGGACATTTAACGAAACATCCATTTGAGGAAATAACCATAAATTCAACATGAATTACTGATGAATCTACTTTTTTTAATTGTCTGTTTATGATCTTTCAATTTTGAATTCCTATGAATTAAACGTCCTTCAACTGTAAATGAAAAATAGAAACAACAAAATAAACACTGCGAAAATCCATATGAAAAAGAGCATATTGAGGAAAAGATCAAGCACCAAATAGCAGATTTGTGTCTAGTTCTTTTTTTTAAATTTATTTAATGATTTATTTTCATTAGAAGCCATTACTCTGTCAACATTAAGTGGTTTGTATCCAAAGAGGAACTCGATCTGTATTATATAATGTTACACCTATGTATCTATAATAATTTAAATATGTGAAGCCTTTCATGAGTAATTAAGCAAAAAACAATGTTGTTTTTTTTGGAGGGGGGGGGGGGGAAAGGGCCATAACCGTGTACAAATTAGTGGTTTGTAACCCAATTCGATCTTGACCAGTATTTTATGATGCTCCACATTTGTACCAATAATTATTTAAATATATCAAGCCATGGTTGAGTTATCATAAGAAATCCATGTTTTTAGGGAATTTCAGTAAATAAAAGGGCCAAAATTCTTGTCAAAATTTAGTGGTTTGTAACCATAGTTGAACTTGACTTGTATTTTACGACACTACACATGTATACCAAGAATTATTGGAATATGTCAAGCCATGCTAATAATTGAGCAGAAACTCTTTTTTTCATATTTTTAATAACGGTCACCTTTACCACCACATACCCAATATGTAATCTCAAACAAGGCCTCGATATATGGTATCTATGTATGACGTTTCGTTCAAATATTTCAATGCGTTTTCAAGTTGAGGGAAAACGTTCTTCTCCTTTTAATAATGGTGACCTTGACCTCAACCAACCTATATGAATCCCAAGCAAGGCTCGATATAAGGTATCTATGAATGAAGTTTGATTAAAATATCTCAATACATTCTCATGTTATTGAGCAGAAACTTTTTTTCTATTTTGGTAACAGTAACCTTGACCCCACCTAACCCATATCCAGTCCATAGAAAGGTCTTGATAAGGTACTAGATAGTAAGTTTCATTAAAATATTTTTTCCATATTTTTTCCCAAACCGATTTTCGTTTTTTGAAAAAGTGACCTTGACCCCCAACCACCCTTAATGCAATCACAAGCAAGGTCTCGATAAAAAGTATCTATGTATAAAGTTTTATTAAAATATCTTGATGCTTTCTCAAGTTATTTTTAGAAACGGTGACCTTGACCCCACCACTCTACATGTGATCCCAAAGCGAGGTCTCCATATACGGTATCTATATTTGCATTACAATATCTCAATCCATTCTTAAGTGTTGAAACCAAAGGTGACTGCCACATAACGACATACCCCAATCTAATAACCGATTGTTAAAACAATAAAACACAAATACCAACTATGTAACAGACCAGCTTCCTTAGCTGTAAGAACAAATGACGACTAGAACATTCAGTATATACATTTAAAAGGGTTAAAGACACTAAACTAATGCCTGGTCCAATTGTCAAACAAGTCGGCCATGGGTCCTAAGGCGCTCACCTGAAACCCAAAGGAACTAAACTATTTTGAGGAGGTTGAGTTCAAATTAATGAAAGTATTTTATGAAACATAAATATTTAATTTCTAGGCACCTTTTTAGTTTTGAACTCTGCTGAGAAATCATTCGATTGGACAAAAAAGTGACTTCTAGTGTTAAAATGCTTTTTTTTATTTGATCTAGTGACCTCAATTAAAGCTCACATGACCCAGTTTCAAACTCGGCTTCGATTTTATTGGGACAAATGTTCTGACCACGTTTCACGAAAATTGGCCAATAAATGTGGCCAACAGAGCATAAACAAGGTTTCAGTATAGCCATATAAGGAAAACTGCCACACACCTCGGAGGAAATGTTTTTCAAGCAACTGGAACCATTTCAAACTCGTCCAAGGTATGATTGGGACAAATCTTTTGACCACGTTTTATGATGATCAGACAATAAATATTGCCGCTAGAGTATTAACAAGGTTTTACTGTAGCCATATACGCAAAAATGCACCGCCCCTGGTGGCCATGTTTTTCAACCATCGGGAACCATTTTCCAACTCGTCCAAGATATAATTGGCACAAATCTTCTGAACAAATTTCATGAAGATCAGACAATTAATGCAGCTTCTAGAGTGTTAACAAGGCAAATGTTGACGCTGCACAACGCACCATGCATGGCGGACAAAAGGAGATCACATCATTAACACAATGTGCTAAGTCGAGCTAAAAATAAACAGGTCTGATAACCAACCCTTTAACCAATATATGTCAGTGGCACTGACCTATTAAACTTATGTCAGCATCAACAAACTGAGAGTTTAGATAAACATTTTTGTTCATCACAAGTTTGTGAATGAATTTTCTTATTTTAATATAGAAAACACTACCTGCACATTGATAAATACTAGTACTACAAAAGTCAAAATAACATAGAATTTTAGTATCTGAAGAGCTGGGTATCAATTTCAAATTATTAGTATTTGTTATACCTAACTCTCAAAATTCCAAGTATTAGTATTAATACCGGTTGGTTTTTGAATATTTAAGTTATTAATCAGCCACTGAAAGCTGACGCCTTCCCACCAAGGCTTTGTCAATACAATGACCAGTAATGTTTTCATTAAAACAACAACGTCTAAACATTTAAGATGGCCATTCTTTGCCATGAAACAATAAAATAAACCTATATAAAACAAGACACAAGCATTTTAACCGAAAGTGAAAGGATAACACGATGCTTCTTTCAGTGGAAATAATACAATAACTAATAAACCCCTTATCGGTTCAGATTGGAAACAATCAATGAAGAAGGTGTGTATGGTAATGAAACGTGTCAAGTAATTATCATGCAATTCATGTTTAGTCTGGAAATGAAAAGGATACTGAGTCATGCCTGTTAAACGTTTCTGCTGTAAAATTTTAATATTCACTCCAAAACAAAACTTACTTGTAGGACATGATTTGACCTGCGATTGTGACCACTTTAAGAATCAAAAACTGAGTTATTGTCATCTGATTATGATTTCAGAGTTAAATATTGGTCAAATTGTGTCTAAATCTGTCAACAATTGACAATGGCTAAAGATTATCTGATACATGTACACTTTGTACACAAACATGTATACAAAAAGTGTAAATATAAAATGCCAGTTTGCCAATATCATTTGGATGAAAAATGTACATAAGTTATCTATACATGTATTTTCACACAAAGAATGGAGTGTTGAACATTTAATGTATGAGTTCTTTAATAACAATACAAGCCTTAAATTAAACCAAAATACGTATTTGAGAAGGCCAAGTCATAAAAGTGAAACAGTTTCTGGTCTGGTGGCAAAGGTGTATCTGGCGAAGGTCTTGGTAAATTCAATGTATTCGCACATGTGTTGGCTGTGGGAACAAAGCTACCAGCAACTGTGAACTTTATGGATGGATGGAGGACGAATCCCAGCATAGGTTCTTCCTCAGAACCAGTAGCGAACCTGAGGACCTTTCCCAAGAACACTGTCCCACGTCTACCACCTGCACATATAAGATCAATATAAGGACTTCAATCATTTTCTGTCTATATGTATATACATGTCTTAATAATTCAAAGTTAAAACAAACATTGTCTTCAGAGGATGGCACATGGTTTAATGACATTTGAGATAGGGACCTGGTCATAAGCACAACCCTTTATCTTTCTGTGCTTCACATTTGTTCGAAGTTATTTCAAATTCCATTGATGTATAACAAACATACAGACCGGACACACCTTTTCGTGAACAATCCTTTCAAGTCTTTATGTGTAACTTTGACATTTGAGCTAGGAACCTGGGTTTTGTGCGTGGCACTTTGTCTTACTGTGCTACACTTTATTTTCTTTAATCCATCTTTTAATGACAAAGATATGAACCGAACATGCCTATCAATGCATAATCTTGAAATATGACCTTGCAAGACTAAATGAGACCTTGACCTTTGAGTTATGGGCCTAGGTTTTTGGAGTGACTCTTCCCCTTACTGCGTCACACATGCATGCCAAGTTAGCTTAAACTTCATCCATTTATGTCAAAGATGTGATCAGACACAACTTTCATTGCAAAATTTTGATATATGACCTTGAGAGGCTCAATGTTACCTTGACCTTAGAGATAGGGACCTGGGTCTTATGCATGATACTTCTTCTTACTGTACTAAACATTTGTTCAAAGTTATTTTAAAATCCATCAATTAATAAAGAAGATATTGACCGGACACACAATTGCAGACATACAACAGACAAACTAACAGACCGACAGATTGACAGACTGTTAAATTACTATGCCTCCTTTCGCAGACATAAGCACGCTATTTTACTTTGAAATATACTACTTTATACCTCTTTTATACCACATGTCCAATAAGCATGGCATCATCTTTAAACAAGAGGGCCTGAAAGGCCCAAAGTCGCTCACCTGAGATTCAAAGGAACTGACCTGTTCTGTGCAGCCCAAGATGTCATTAGACAATTTTCGAACTCGTCCGAGATATCAATGAAACCAATGTTTCCACCAAGTTTCATGATGATTGGGCTAAAATTGTGACTTCTAGAGTGTTCACAAGGTTTCTGTATAGCCATATGAGGAATAATGCCCCGCCCCCTGGTGGCCATATTTTTCAACGGACCGGAACCATTTTTCAACTCAACCTACATATCATTAAGACAAACATTTTGACAAAGTTACATGAAGATTGGGCATCAAATGTGTTCTCAAGGTTTTTCTTTTTTTTACCTAGTGACCTAGTTTTTGACCCAGCATGACCCAGTTTCGAACTCGGTCGAGGTATCATTGGGCGCATGTTCTAACCAAGTTTCATGAAGATTGGACAATAAATGTGGCCTCTAGAGTGTTCACAAGGCAAAATGTTGACGACGGGCGACGAACAAAAGGCGATCCCAAAAGCTCACAAAGAGCATGTTGTGCTCAGGTGAGCTGAAAATTCAATTATATCACAAAGGCTTATTTGTCTTTATATAAATTGTTTATATCTGCTGGGCAAGGGCAGCTTAAAGACAATACAAAGCTTATTACAAGTTTAAATATAAACATTGTATTGTCACCCCTATGATTTCTGCACCTACCTGCAACTTCTCTTAAGTAGCGTGTGAAGGCCCCATACACCTTGTTTTCAAATGATCTTTTGTTTGATCCTTCTTCTGAGAACTGAGGTTGAAGCAACATCGTTAGCTGTCGCACTGTCAGATCAGCACTCCTTCCTTGAAAAATCAGTCTGAAAATTGGTAGGTTTCGTCCAACCTGAATTAGAAAAGAGCAATAATAAACCTTTTAATAAAGTTATTTTCAAAAAGAAATCCAACTGTATACTTAGGGGAAGTAACTTTTTTTTAAACGGATTCAACTTTGATCAATGCAAAATAATTAAAAATGTGGGCATTCAGATAAAAATACAGAAATTATTGTATGTATTTGTGGACCTTCTGAATACCACTCACATCAACTTGAAAGTAGAGTGCTCATGTGAGAATTGTGAGAATTACATTACAAGGGGTCCTGGGTTGCTAACCTGAATACAATGCAATGCAATCTTAAGTTGAACTTGAACAGGCACTTTATTTAATGCCCTAAGATTTTCAGTTTGAAACATGAATGTAACATAAGATAATACTCATGAACCTTAAACTAAAAGGGATATATCAATATTTGATAATTCAGAGAAGCAGATTTTAAAGTTAACAATTTATACATACATGGAAAACACACTGGCCGTAAGGGTAGGGCTTATTTAGACCCCAGGGTCATTATATCGAAAATTCTTGGTAGAAGTCCACCAGATAATGTTACATGCCAAATATCTAAGCTATGCTTTGCAGTTTAGGCAAGAAGATTTTTTTTTCATTTTGGTTGCAATGGCAACCAGAGTTATGCATGGAATGCAATTCATTGAACAAATTTGAAAGGGCTTCATGCCAGGATCATTCATGCAAAGTTTTAGCAGGGTCGGATTCAGGAGGAGTAAAGAGTAGTATGTGTTTTAGAGAAGTTACCCCTTTTAAGATAAAGGGAAGTTTCCCCGTTTAAATAAACTTCCTGTGTGATGAAATGCTTGTTGCCGGCACACACTTGACTTTCTTTTTGTCAGTAAACCTTGTTATTTCCTTAATTGATGGTAAATGTATTACAGGTTGTTTACACTGACCTTGTCATTCTTTCATGAAATTAGTGTCCTTGAAAATGTTTGAGATTCATTTATTTTTCATGAAAAATAATAAATGACACATGCATAGACGAACGCAGACGCCCACGCATGCATTGGCAGACAATGGACAACACACTATACGAGAAGCTCTCCCAATGAGCTCCATTAAGTTTGTCTCATTATGAACGGTTTTAAACAAACAGCTTATTCCTATACTTCAGGACACAAAAAACAAGATAATTCAAAAACAAAAACAGCCCAACCCGAATGAAAACAAAACAAGGGCTGTTTGTAAAACATGCATGCATGCATATGGGCTGTCAGTTGTAGTGGCAGCCATTTTGTGAATATGTTTTTTGTCAATGTGACCTTGACCTTTGATCTAGTGACCTGAAAATCAATAGGGGTCATCTGCCAGTCATGATCAATGTTCCTTTGAAGTTTCATGACCCTAGGCGTAAGATTATTGAGTTATATCATCCGGAAACCATTTTACTATTTCGAGTCACTGTGACCTTGACCTTTGACCTAGTGACCTGACAATATTTAGGGGTCATCTGCTAGTCATGATCAATGTTCCTTTGATGTTTCATGATCCTAGGCGTAAGATTCTTGAGTTATATCTTCCGGAAACCATTTTAATATTTCGAGTCACTGTGAACTTGACCTTTGACCTAGTGACCTGAAAATATTTAGGGGTCATCTGTTAGTCATGATCAATGTACCTATGAAGTTTCATGATCCTAGGCCTAGGCGTTCTTGAGTTATCATCCGGAAACCATCTGGTGGACAGACAGACGGAAAGACCGACGGACATGAGCAAAACAATATACCCCCTCTTCTTCGAAGGGGGGGCATAATTATTAAGTTGCAATAATTTACAGGGCTATCAATAAGGGGGAACAGCATTGGATGGATGACATTTGACAATTCCAATTAAGGGGCCATAACTATAGAGTTACAAAGTTGATCCTGCAAAATTTCATATGTATATTTATCGGTACATCAATATTTTGTACAATCATTTTTTGTTCCCCTTTTTGAAGCAAAAAAGTGGAGCTATTGTCATGACCCTCTTCTCGTTAGCTTTAGGTTTTGTTAACATATTTGTTAAGGTCTATTACTAGGAAAACATTGAAGGTATTTGGTTCACATTTGGTACCGGTATTCATGTTAACTATCACAAGAGGAACACATTTCATAAGGGAAGATAATCATAAATTTGATTTTGTTATTGCTATGGCACTAATTCATCTTCGACATTTCATTGCAGGTTAACCTTTTTGTTAAGGTTTATTTCCCAGACACAGACAAAGATATTTGGTTAAATTTGTAAATGCATGATAACTGTACCAGAAAGAACCCATTTTAAAAGTGCAGATACCCATAATTTAATATAGCAGCAAAAACAATATCCCTACAACTTTTGCGGGGGATCACAAAACATTCTATTGCATTACCTAAATGCATAACATCTACAAAGTATTTTCAAAATACTCAATAATTTCACAACACAAGTTTCTTACAGTTTTCATTAGCACAGACAGTAATGACAGTTGAAAGACACAGATACAATTCACAAAGCTACTCCATTACCCCTATTCAGGGGTACAGCATAACAGATGTAACATGGTACTCACAGTATATATTCCAAGCCAATCTAAACCAGCCCGAAGATTTCTAATGCAATCAGATGGCTGTGCCATGGAAAAAATGTGCTCATCAAACTCATTGATGAATACAGGAATTTTTCCATTCTGTAAAATGCTCAAACCTGAATATACAAAAGTTTAATAATTAATGACTTAATGACCTAAGTAAAATACTTACCACGTTCAATATTTATGATTGAATCCAAGAAAGGTAATTTAACAATTCACGGGTGGCTGCTTAATACCGATGAAATACCGGGGGGGGGACCAATTTAAATGCAAGATGCTTAATCTGAATTTGAACAATCTTTGTGAAGGAAACAAAGAATACCTATCGATCTCTCATGTGAGATTGAAGTTTAACCCTTTCCAACTTAAAAGCAAAGTGAAAATGGCTATGTGCAAACAGCATAAAACCAGAACAGCCTCCAAGTAACTCACAGTATGTTCAGGTTTTATGATGTTTGCTGCTCATCAGTACTGGGACCTTGCTACACTTTGGGTGATTTGGGGCTGGGGCCCTTAGAGGGGAAAATTTCGCGTCGTTTTGGGCGAAAAGAGGAACATAAGAAGATCTTTTCACCAACCATTCAACACTTAAAATTGCTATATTTATATGTAATTTACATTAATATACATTTAATCAAAGGTTAATAGCACGATACCAGCTGGCAACATAGGTATAAAAGTAAAAACAACAACAACAAAATTTGGAGGGGGAGATTTTTAGCAGAAAAAGGGGGGAAAAGTATACTATTTTACAGGGGGAATGGGGCCAAATTTAGGCCCCAAAAACGGTAAAACGAGGGCCCTTCAGTATCCAAGGTTTGGAAATGAAGCCTTAAGATCTTGAATCTAGTAAAGATATCTTAAATTAAATATAACATTCTAAGGGACTACAAATGCGTGGAAGTACGTATCTAAGTGGTAAAAGGTTAAAGGACATTATTAAGCTATAGCACCAATATTTTCTAAACATTGCAACACAGCACTTACCCAAAAGCTTGCCTATTGTAAGTTAGTCTTCTTTCAAGTGTTCACGAAGTCCATTATCAAAGTACTTTTCATTGATTGCCGCTAGTACAAACTGGAAGAACTCCTTTCTGGGACCACCGAAGTCAACAGCCATCTGTACAGTATATTGATCAGTGCAATGTAAATATACAAACAGGTAATTTATTGCAAAATTATGTTCTTTATTTTGTGAAATCAACATAAGACTATTGAATGGAAATAAACTTGAACAAGAGCACGGCATAACAGATGCCAACACTCGGTTGCGGGTGCAGTTTTGAATAAATAAAAGCTTGTCAGATTTTTTTTGTTCGAGGTCACAGTGACCTTGACCTTTGACCTAGAGACCCATAAATTGGTGTGGCGTGTAGAACTCATCAAGGTGCATCTACATATGAAGGTTCAGAGTTGTAGGTGGAAGCACTTTGATTTTAGAGCCAATGTTAAAGTTTTAGCATGGCGGACGGCGGACGACGAGCTGGCTATGACAATACCTCGGGTTTTCTCCGAAAACAGCCGAGCTAAAAATTAAAATACTTTATAAATAAATTTATTGTATGTTGATTTTTACGTCAAACTGCTATGTTTTACATGTGAATGCCTTCAGTAATAAATTGAAGTAACATCAACATCTACAAGTAAGTAACCCCACATTGTGACACAACTTTATTATATGATGATCATTGCAGCAATTACCGGTACTGTTTTAAAAATCCATAAACAGTCCATCAAATTTTATTTGATTCAGTCTTGTAATCTGATTTATTTAACACTTCACTGCATGTACTAACAGGCAAGAATATTTTTCAAAAGGCATGGTTGTTTTCATGTTCATACCAACAGCAGTGTGCATGTAATTTAAACAAAGTGATACATTTTTAAAAATACTTTAGCTTTTCCTAGAACTTCAGGTAAATTCTACACACAATAGTTATGTGAATATAAGCCAAGATTGTTCATACTTTACAACTTCAATGTACAAACTTACCTCCCCATAAAACTGTACCTCCAATGTAAGTCTGGGATTGGCAATTGCTTTAATTTCATCCATAGCGGTCTCCAGAATGTTTTGTCTGTCTATGTTGATGAAGTTTGTTTCACCATCAATACCGTCAGTTGGAGAATCAATATCAAGTTTTCTACCAGTAACAATTACTGATTGAAGAAACCTTAGCATTTCTACTGGGTTATCAATCTTCTTACTGACTAGTTCTTCAACAGCAAATGCAACAATTGAATTTATACTCCTTGTCTGGAGATCTTATGCTGATGAGTTGTTGTCATCTGACTGAATTACCACATTTTCATTTTGCAGATCCAATGCAGGGATAATGTTCTCATCTGTTTGATAAAAGGTTTCACTGTCATAAACCATGTTTGATACATAGTCTATACTTTCATGATGCATGTTCAATACAGTTACTGTAACAGGTTCTGTGACTGCTACACATGTGCTGTTGTCTTGACATTCCTCCAGGCAGTGAAAAGGGTTCATGAGACCACATTCTTCAATGTGATGTCTAAGGTCAACAAGACGAATATTTTTCAAACAAATGTAACACATTTCTTGAATTTGATTTTTTTATTCTTCAGTGTCAGTTTCTACACTTATACTCTTCTGAATAGGTCTTATGTAAATGTTACAGTGGATTCCTACAGAGCTTTTTAATGTCTCCACATCCCATTTTCCATCAATTACTTGTAACATACGGCAATTGCTCATAGAGCGCAGCAGCTCCACCCCTCCACAACCTTTTAATTTTGAAAGAAAAAACCTAAATTAAAATGAATTGACAAACATTTAGGTATGAATCTTTTTGGACTTACGTAAATTTTGAAGAATAAAACCGAAACTTAAGACAATTAATTATTGACATCCTTTATTTTTTCTTGTACATTACGCTGGTCTAGTAGGTCTATGCTATTTAACATTAGAATGAATTGTAAAATCTGAGACCGAAATGAACGCGTTTATCATGTATTAATTTGTTGGCAATCACTTTAGTTTCATCTCCCGGCCAGTAACTGACAGATATATACATTACACTAACTTCCCCCATTCTTCATATAGCATTACGCCTTATTTCGCCACATTACGTAAAAATGTATACATTAATACTGTAATTAGTACACCGCATTGTTATGCCCCTGAGAATGATTAGAACAAAACGATGTACAGTCAAGTTACCATTACCAGATCATTAACCATAGCGGATCACTTTGATGTTCAAGATTGCGTATCGCGATAAATAGTTGACATTTTTTGCACACAACATCTACGAGGCCTGTTCTTTAAAACGCATTGATTGAGTCGTAATCGGAGCTACTCTTTGTCAAACATTTCGGTATGTTTTGCTGACATGTAAATACGACTTTGTTGACTTCCGTCTTGTTTACAAATCAAGGTTGAACATTATTTGCGGCCACATGCTATAACTCTGTTGGAAAGTAAGAAGTTCATGCATTAATTTAAAGGCCATTTAATAGTCTTTCTGCCTGCAAAAGTCTATTTCAGAATTGATTCGTGTTTAAGATTTTGCAACACCTTAAATGAAATGAAGAATAAGGGCAACAACGGATCAAGCGTGATAATATGCGTATTAATAATAAATTATATTAAAAATAAAAATATACGCAAATCTTGTTGATTCTTTCAATAAATGATCTCAATCTTAATGTTTTATTTAGATCTATGTTCCATGTTCAATATCGCTGATTAGATATGATTAAAACAATTTACATGGCAGTGCCCTCACACTACTTTGGGGGAAGGGGTCCGCAGCCCTTAGAAGGGGGAATTTTTTGTAAATGGAATGTTTATATCACTGGTTTCATCTTCCTGTATAATAATATTTAAGCCTATTATATTCGATAGTAGTGTTCCCTTTCATACATGAACTTACTTTACAGCAAAAAAATGCAAGAACAGGAACTGTATCAAAGCAGATTACTATCCTAAACATCGTTTCTTGAAATAATTTAAAACAAGGGCTGTTTGTAAAACATGCATGCCCCCCATATGGGCTGTCCGTTGTAGTGGCAGCCATTGTGTGAATACGTTTTTTGTCACTGTGACCTTGACCTTTGACCTAGTGACCTGAAAATCAATAGGGGTCATCTGTGAGTCACGATCAATGTACCTATGAAGTGTCATGATCCTAGGCAAAAGCGTTCTTGAGTTATCATCCGAAAATCATTTTACTATTTCGGGTCACCGTGACCTTGACCTTTAACCTTGTGACCTCAAAATCAATAGGGGTTATCTGCGAGTCATGATCAATCTACCTGTGAAGTTTCATGATCCTAGGCATATGCGTTCTTGAGTTATCATCCGAAAACCATTTTACTATTTCGGGTCACCGTGACCTTGACCTTTGACCTAGTGACCTCAAAATCAATAGGGGTCATCTGCGAGTCATGATCAATCTACCCATGAAGTTTCATAATCCTAGGCGTATGCATTCTTGAGTTATCATCCGGAAACTATTTTACTATTTCGGGTCACCGTGACCTTGACCTTTGACCTAGTGACCTCAAAATCAATAGGGGTCATCTGCGAGTCATGATCAATTTACCCATGAAGTTTCATGATCCTAGGCGTATGCGTTCTTGAGTTATCATTCAAAAAACATTTTACTATTTCGGGTCACCGTGACCTTGACCTTTGACCTAGTGATCTCAAAATCAATAGGGGTCATCTGTGAGTCATGATCAATGTACCTATGAAGTTTCATGATCCTAGGCCCAAGCGTTCTTGAGTTATCGTCTGACAACCACCTGGGGGACGGACCGACAGACCGACCGACCGACATGAGCAAAGCAATATACCCCCTCTTCTTCTTCGAAAGATGTAAATCGACCTCATATTTATAGGAGTAGGATTTCGGTACCGGCGCGCGTCTATGCTCTGGTGTAGAATTACCGAAATCCCCGCTAAGAGGCAGCGAATGGTGTCAAGAGTGCTTAAAAATTAATATTAATGTCATTATTTGTACATCAACAGTTATGCGATGCCAAGAAACAATCATACCGATGGCATATTGAACCTGTAAGGCGTGAATATTAGTCCAGTCATCCTATGAAAAAAAAGCACCTAACCATCAACTAATTGCAACAGAAACGGTTTCACGTGCAAAATCATCTATGACGTATAACAGATGACAGGAAAAAAGTCTAGCGAAATATTTCCAGGGCAAACCTGTTAAAACTTCATTTTATTTATGCCCCTCGCGGACGTTTTTTTTAAATAAAGTATATTTTCCATTTTCTATTAAAACAACACATTTCGGGCAAACCAGCCAACAAAAACAGTATTCAGTAATACATCAGTTATGAAAACAGTATTATTTTTCTATTTCCTAAGTGTATCATGAAGTTTCTTAACATATTTACTCATGTAAATAGTGCATTTATAGGGGTAAACTTACCCCACCCACCCATTAAATACATGTTACTATTAAATCATGCCAATATATTATGGCATGTGGAAATAAAATTTAACCAAGATTGGTTGCATTGTCATTAGCTTAAAATAACGCATCACTTAAGTATTATAATGTTAACACTTAAAATCAAAACACTTCTATTATACCATATTTTACATTCTAGTATAATACAAAGATAACCTGTACGTCTCAAAACTGCTCAAAACTGCATGTACATATAATGATTTTTCTTCTCCAGGTGGAGCTAATATCATATCTATAAGCTTAACCTCTTCTTTCATTTGTACTGCTAAGCCAATCTGTAGAGGAGGAATCAACACCTTTGGTCTTACTGCTTGGATAATGGCCTGTCCAATAGAGGCAATCTTAACATCTGCTTTTTTATCGCTGAAAATTTCTCTAAGAAATGTTTTTAGACTATCCGGAATGTAGTCAATATTTTCCTGTGTAGACATAAGATCAGAGCCAGAGTCAGGGTAAGACAATTTTGTTGCTTTGATATCCTTTATATCAGTTAGCAATAGTTGTGCTGCTGTTTTTATTATTTCAATTTTATAAGCATCAGAATCGCTACTAGACTTTTGGTAAAAGGATTGAAAAATTGATGATGCAGTGTTTCTAAATGTGATTACATTCTGCTTTCCATTTAATTCTGTGATGACAATAGAGGACCCAAAATGCTCTAGTAATCTCTTCTTCATATGAGTTGATGTATAGGAGAGTTCTCCACATAGTTCTACCATTTTGTCAACAAGGTCTTTTAGTGTTATTTGTTCGTCATCATTTTCAATTAGGAACTATGCTTTTTCCTGGAAAGCAAATTCCTGTGCCATGTTCACTGGTCTTCCACACTTCTTTCCTTTTTCATTGCCTGACTGTGGTATATTTTTACCTGTCCTAAAATTTACGCTGCATGACTGATGGTATATAGCAACAGCAGCCGCTAAGTCATGTATAGTTTCCAATCTGCTTTTAATATCTGAACCCTATTTGTCATCCCTATCGATACATATGTGTTCGATGTTCTTTCTAAATTCAACTGTTCTAACAGGGTATACATTATAGCCTCGTTTTCTTCCAACAAATTTGGCACGTTGAGCACAAAATAGACAATTTGTACTGAAGTTAAATCGTTCAGTGTTAGATCGTAACGATGGAGATAATACAGTGTTGGCTTTTTATTTAAGGATAACTTGATTCGAATTGGGTTACAATAATCTTTCCGACAATGTACATATGAACTGTCTGTCCGGGTAGGGAAGTAATATTGTCCAAGCGAACTTTGCTGGCAGCATTTATGCTATCACTCCCTTTCTGGCGTAACTTAACATGATCTTGGTCATCTGCAAGTGATTGGCATCATATCAGGCAGGTATTGCTGAAAGAATATATGAATACATGCTGTTTCAACCATTAGGCAGAACAGTCTTTTGTGACATTCCCAATTGTGACAAAAGGAGCATTTGCTCATAACAAGCAATTCCTTGATTTGACACAATGGATTTTAAAGCCGTCTGCTGCCTGCTGCAGATGCATTCAAAAGCGTTTAATAGAATGAAGGGTTTATATTTTCATACATATTGTGTATTTCAGAATACAAGTAAATGCATTGTTGAACTTTATGTTTATAAAAAAAACTATTTTTAAGAAACAACAATTATCGATATTCACGCAATATTGTGTTTATTTTTTTTCAGAAATAACAATAGTTGATATTCACGCAATGTTATTTTTGTACTATGTACAAATGTTCACAGTTCCAGTATGAATCCTGTAGTAAATTTTGTTTTGCACTCATTAATAGTTTGACTGTACTGTGGGGTTAATTTATTTATATGTTTGTCATTGATGCTTTTGAAAAATGAATTATTTAATTTTGCCTTCAACTGCAAGCTGTAAATGTTGAGTATTTACTAGCGTTGCGTGTAGAATGAATGGCTATTACCTTTCCGATGCAGCTGCAGCAGGTTTGGTGCTGATCAGATTGTTTGGCAGTTCCATATTAGCATCTGTAATAGATGAAACAAATTAAAGTCTCTATAACGCTCAAAATCAACCAAAATTTCGTAATCTCTTTCTTAAAATAAAATTAACACCTAAACAATCTGTGTTCCTTATAGCAATAGCCACGATTTCAACGCTAGATGTGGTATGATAACATAGATTTTTGTATATACAAGATGCGCGTTTTTATTTATTTGTGACACAATAAATTCCATTTTAATATATATTCATAATACACACGAACACCATGTTAGTGTTCATGTGCCGTATGAATAGATATCGTTGAAATTAAAATGGAAAAAACAACGAGCGTTTTGTATCTTCAAACATCTATTTTACCAGACCAAATCTGGCGTTAAAATATCGGCAATTGCCATAAGGAGCACTGACGTTTAATTGGTTAAGTTTATTTTACGAAATATTGTACGAAATTTTCGTTGATTTTAAGTTGTAATGTTACTTAACATGTATTGAGAAAATAGAGGAAACAGAAATGGAAAAATTAAACTTAAGTTTGATCAAAGCTGTACTTATTTTCCTTCACATGGTATGGCCGATGTTTTTTAACACACTATCTTTTGTTTATATAAATTTACATTATCCTGTAGCATTTTGTCATGGCATATGAATCATTTATAAAAACACTTTTAAATAAATATATATTTATACCTTTTTTCGAAATTCTAAACCCACACCTTTGACATCGTTGATTGTTGATCAAACATCTGTAATAAATCAAACACATGTATTCAAGAAAATAACAGTTTGATATGTGTGTAAGAGAGTAACTTATTTACTATAAACAGCTTTTGATTTTCTGTTGTAATAATACTAAATGAAACATTTATAGCTTAACTCAATATTTCGGATTATATTTTTTTATAGTTTAGAATTGTAAATTTAAGACCATAACTTATTATTTCTATTTTATATATGATAATTATTCATAATGAAATATTGAAATTATTAAAATGATTCAAATATGTGGAAAATTGAAAGCTTTTTTAACATTAGGTAAGAAAATTCTCAACAGTTTCAATCAGTAGAATATTTTAAGAAGTTATAGGGAAAAAGAAGCAATACGAAAACGTTGTGGTACAAATGGCCAAAACAAAAACGTTATGGTAAAAATGGCCTTCCGTAGTTTAAAAAAAATTATTAAAATCTCGATCTTTTATCTCTTAATTTTCATATTTGTTTGTGTGTTTCAAGCATTCCTTAGATGCCTACATATGTATATTTGTGTAAAATGTGTGTTTGCTGCTGACTTTATTGCATATTTGAAGAAAACTATAAGTTCCTGCATCATCCACGAAAACTAATTACAAAGTGGTACGCAGTCTATTACGTAGCGCATTCTTCTATTACTGACGCATTTGTTAGGAGAAAAACATTAATTTCCAAGATGAAAAGAATAATATTCAACAAAGACATCTTAACTTACCTCCAAAAATGACTTAAATCTAGGATCTTTCATCAAAAGCAGACGATCACATCATATTGCGCGAACGCTTGTATACCGTGCATCTGATCATTTTATCTTCTACGGTGGTAATTTAGGGCCATGAAAATCTGTCATATTAAAAGTCATTTTTCGGTAGTTTGCCCAGGCTAGACTTTGCTAGACTTTTGATATGTTGAAGAGGTGATATTTATCTACAACATTATCGAAAAATTATTTCTGTTGCAATTAGTTGTGGGTACAATTACAGATTGACTGGACTATATGGGGGATTTCGGTACTCGGCGGGCGAATGTAAAGTCGCACTCTGCACCGATACGTTGGCGCCACAATTTCATGAAAATCGATACGTTGCTGGCACAATTTCCTGGAAATCAAAGTAAGTTTTTGTGTGTTTTATTATGCGTATTTCATCGAATTTATGCCTTGTAGATGTGTGTTTCCATCTGAAATTAGGCGAGTACCGTACGGCCATTAATCATTGTTTGTGCAATTCGAGTCTTGCTACTTTCTAAGCGTTAAGCGTTTCGTCCCTCAATTGATTCGACCCACTTTCAAACTCTATTTTCAGGAGTCCGTGTTGATTTAAAAGAAAATAACAACAGCAATTGTTTTACGACCCCGGTAGGATGTCATATAGCAGTCGCACTGTCCGTCTGTCCTTCTATCCGTTTTGCTGTCCATTTCTGGAGTTTATTTTTCTGAATGATTTGAGTGAAACGCTTTCAGATATTTACATGATTTTTGGTGTGTGAGTCTACCTCCCTGACCTATAGATCTATTTTGAGTTCGTTCCAGTCCATTATTTTTGGCGAAGTTATGGGACTTTCTCTAAATGTTTTCTATGGGAAGTTGTAAGTTTTAAAGGGATATAATTCAAAATGGGAGTAGCAATAACCCCTGATTTTGAAAATTGACATAAACCCAGTAAAATTAGAAATCTATACATTTTCTGATAGATATTAGTAAACCATTTCCAAATATGTATGGTTTGTCCATCTTACATTGTCTAAAGTAATGTAAGTGAATGCGGAAACATTGAAAAATCCCTTGTGTAAAAATTGTCTTTTTTCATTTTTTTCAAAAAAGTCAACCTGGGTGTATTATTTGTTTCAAATAATGATTTAAGAACAACTTTTTTATCCAAACTTTTAATAATTCATTACAGATACATTTCAGCTATGTTAGATGTCCTTGCAATTGGATGGTCCGGCAGGATTCTAGTCTGAAACAGGTTACCCCCCACCAACGCAGGACCCAAAAATTCCTGAAATAGACAATAAAAAGATGATTTTTCTAAATTGCAAATTTGCATGTGATTCAATATCACAGTTGAAATAATGTACAACAAAACAAGAATAAATGTTGAAAAAACAAAAACTTATTTGGTTTGTATTTAAAAAAAACATTATCCAAAACATGTACAACTGCCCCATCCCACCCAATACAAATGTGATACAACCTGGTATTTAAGAAAATTGTCAAAGTAATATTATTTCTCTTAAACAACATTTTATTTATGAACAAGCAGTTAAATTGAACAGGAAAAACACTTAAGGTTGAATATGCAGCCAGTAATCTGAATTCTTATCCAGAATTCTGATATGTCGGTTGATTAGGAATGGCAGCACCAGGAATTCTGAAAGAACGACAATGCATTGCTTATTAATGCCATATTAAATAGTATATACTTGTGTAAGATGAAACAAACACTATTTGTTAGAATAGTTTTGCACACACCTATTCAAAAAAAGATAAACATATAATAAAATAATTAAAAAAATATAATAATAATTACTATAAGAAGTTTCGAACTCATAATATGCGAATGTATGTAACAGCTCAATATCTTTAAACAACTTCTTGGATTTAGTAAATAATTGTTGATACATTAATTAAGAGCTTGTTTTCTTCATGAAAGGAACTTCAAAGATTGTGCACTGCATGCAAATATTAATTAAGTGATACTGACAAACTGAAAGAACAGAACATTTAACCGAAAATGTTTTCTACAAGCTTTTACTGATTCAATGTTTCTTTTTTTCAAAGTTTGCTAAAAAATCATGCTGAGATCAAAATTAGCCAATTGTAAGGACATTTAATATTTCATCCATTTAAGTAATCTTTTTAATGTAGCGCCATATTATAAAATAACTGGAATTCCTTTTCCAAATGAAGTAACTTTCAATTTAATTTTAATAGTAATATTAAAATTAATAATAAGATGCAGTCACACATACTGTTTGTAAAAAAGGCTGTTGAACAACTGGTCTTTCACTGGAATATTGTCAACCAAAAGGTGAAGGTGGTTGTGTCTCATCAGAGTCCAATATCTATGCAAATGAACAGACATAAACATATTTTTGTCATCATACTCACAAATTACATTTCCAACAATAATAGTATTTCTTACAGTAGGGGCATGTGTATGTTCTGTATTATTAAATAATTAAGTTTAATTTCAGGATATAATTGTTTACCATCAAATTCAATGTCTTCAACATGCAACTGCTTAAAATGTTACTAACCACAATGTAACTGTGCTCATGTATTTGTGAACTCCAATCATAATCACTGTCAAATAGATCTTTGTCAGTCATGTTCTATATAAAATTTAAAATAAATATAATAAAATTTCAATACCGGTATGCACAAAACCTGCAACACATAATAACCGAGTCTTGGCATTGCATTCTCAATTTTGCACAGGTAAATTCTAGAACCTAACCTTTATATATAATAATATCCATTTATTTGTTGTATATTAATTATGTAAATGAAATAAGAACTGAAATTAATTATAGCAGTTTTAACACGTTCAGGGCCCTCAATCTATCAAATCTGCGGCAGTCCCCCACCTGAAAAGTATACTTTTTTCCCCTTTTGGGGGGAAAAATCCCCCCCCCCAATTTATTTTTTATTTTTTTTATTATTTTTTTTTAATAGAAAGATGTTTCTCATGATTATTATATCTCAATTCTTTTTCAATTTAATCTTTTCAAACATACTAGATTATGAAAAATGCAATGAATATAGTGCAAACATGTACACATGAAATAATGAGAGAGTAAGTAAAAAAATCCCCCAAAAAGGGAAACGCCGCGAAAATTCCCCCTCCTAAGGGCTGCGGACCCCTTCCCCCAAAGTAGTGTGAGGGCCCTGACGTTAACAAAACTAATAATGAGATGGTGTGTGAATTATAATGCTCCCTAAATGTATAATCAACTTAAAACTCAGGGCCCTCACACTACTTTGGGGGAAGGGGTACGATCTGGAACAGATTTTCTTTGACATAATTAACACAATAATTTAGGTGATTTAAGTGAATTCATACCTGCATCGATACCAGATAAGACGATTTCTCTTCCTGCCAAACAAATACTGTGTTTATCGTACCGATATCCGTAAAGCTGCTCAAAAGATCGCTCCCGAATTCACCGTAACAACAATGTATTAATTCCACGCAACGTGGAGTAACTCTACTGCACAGGTATAGTGTTGTTGGAAATAAATAAATATATATTATTTCACGCGCATATACCTGATTCAAATGGTTAGGATTTATTAAAAAACACAATAATTGATTTATTAATAGCTAAATTTCAAGTGAATCTGCCTTCTTTCTGCAAAGTATTGGCCTTCGAATTTTTTACTTTCACTTTTGAGCAATGATTTTTTCTTTTCCGGTCATAGCAAGGTCAGATACCGCTTATTTGGACATATCTCCTCCCACATATGCAAATTTTTCATTTGGATTACTTCTTTCATGCTCGTAGTGAAGCCTTAAAAACACCCCACATTTTTCGGTCAACTTTTTGCCTGAACACCGATTGCGCAATAACTTGCATAGCAGGTGCGTGGTTATTGCTAATGGGAGCAGCTTCTATTAACAGAAAGTAACAGGCATGGCTTACTATACATGTATCATGGGACCCCACTGTATCGCGGTACTTGTCGAAAATCAATTACTTGATTGCAAAATAGCTGATATATTACCTAAATTTGATATTTAATCCCTTAGAAAATCATTATTTCACAAAACAATCGCATTTATTTTACTTTGGTATGAGAATTAAAGACGTACCAGCATAAAGGTCATAATCTGTCAAATCGTCCGTAAAATCTAGGTCACTCCATTATACATACATGCCAGACATCCCGATCTCGGCGGGACAGTCCTGCTTTAGGGATCTTTGTCCCGGCATCCTGATATGAGACGATTTGTCCCAACATTCGTTAAAAACAATGTAAGGTCTATAAGTCCCCTATAAAATTCGCTTTTCAAGCTCTTTCTGGCTAAAACTTATCACCGCTAATCCTTTTATTGCCCCCAATCTAACAACCCACTTCTACTACTCGAGTGCACCAGTTTTGTTTTTGACACCTTATCAGTGATTTATCGGCAACTTATTGATTTAATCAGCATGGTGTTTTTATGATAGGGGTCACTAATTGCTATCGAAAGATGTATCGTACAGAAATACACTCCACCTGCGTTTGTTTTTCATGGCCCAATCAAGGCTATTATCATGTGTATTATACAACCTAAGGTTATAAACCTGTCAAAACACCGATTTTGTACATCAAACAAATTGAATGCTGACCAATACACATTGATGTTTATCACAAATTAACTTTCGTTTTTGACTGATTTTCAGAAAATAGTTTGTACATATTGCATCAATCTAAATTTAGAGTTTATTTACGATTGGTTGAATAAGAACAGTGCTCGATGCGCTCACATCGTGTCACAAGATTTGCATATGTTCAAGGGCAGGGTTTTTTTGGATGAAATATTCGGCGTTATTCGGCCCCATTCCCCCATCTTTAGAGTATATATTTTTCCCCCAAATATTTTTAAAATTCCCCTCTCGGAAGTGTTATTCAATTTTAATCAATACCTCATTTAAATACGTCTTTCATTACAAATTTACTACAATTTTCCTGAACTGCATCCGCGTGTTTACTTTATTTTAGCCTTTACCGCAAACCGTACGTAGTTCACTATCACGACTTTCGCTTTACGACATCTACCGCAAACCATACGTATTCCAACATGTCGCACAACAACAAAAGCTATCGTAAAAAAAAAGACAAATCTGTTTTAAATTGATATTCTTTTCAAATAAGTACAACTTAAAAGTCAGTCTTCTTCAAATACCGGCAGCGAAACGCCAGAAACGTCCGGTCAAGAGAGTGTTGAAAGACTGTTTAGTTTGCTCAACCTGCTTTGCACGCCACAGAGAAACAGGCTTGGGGAAGCTACACTGGAGTCCATGATCAGACTTTGTCTGCACACGGAGAGACTTGGTGAAAAGGAGGTCACCAGAGTAATTGATAAATTCGCTGAAAAGCCCAGAAATGTTGAACTTTGAACATGAACATAACATGTTTATGAATAATAGAGTTTGATTTATGTTTTTCTCCCTCTGTATGGTCAAGGTCACGGTGACCCGAAATAGTAATTCAAAGATGGAATGATTGATCGTTTTCGGTGTCCCGCTTTTTGGTCAAATTTCCCGACAATTTTTGATGAAAAGTTACGATTTGGACCTGAAAAATTCTGGCATGTATGCCATTATATCGCCCTTATGTTACAAAAGGAAAAAAGTTCCAAGTATGGTGGGCAACAATTGCCATAAAAATTTTAATAGGGTACATAACATATCATATCATCATTATAAACAATGTAAAACCCAATTTTATCAAAAATAAGAATTTAAATCAGTTTTAACTTTTACACAGAGAATTAATCTGTGTTTTCAATCGTAAAACTCAGGGCTCACACTGGGCTCAAATTTTAGGGAGAAGTGACTTCTCCCTGGACACTGATTTAGGGAGAAGTGAGGAGACTTGAGGGAGAAGTGGAGAGACTCAGACACAAGGGTTTGCATTTAGAGCGTTTCAACACAGTGTTTTTCTCAGGAGAGCAAAGGGGCGTGGCGCATTACTTTCAAAAAGGGCATTTTAGCGCACAGTTTAGGCAAAAAAGGCAAAAACGTTCCCTGAATACCTGAATTACGGCGAAACATGTAATCACATCAGAAGCAGTTGTGGAAAAAATAACATATAAACAAGCACATTTAATGGTAATTGATGTATTTAACTTACTATGATTTATATTAACCCTTCCTGTGCTGCATTGTTTGATGAGGTTATATATCCCGTTGCTGACTTGTTTAGGCCTGATTATGCTAAATGTACATACTTCACTTGCATTACATGTAACACTAGTTTTAACTGTCCAATTAATACACAATTTGCCATGTGAACTGGTCACACATTTTTTTTTACAATAATCATACCGTAAACACATTTTTATTGATCTGTTGCCATGGTTACCATAGAAACAATGATAAAAACCAGGTTTTTTGTGTTTAAATAATCTTTATAACACTTTACATTGTCAGTTTCAATCTTATTTCTAACAGGACATATATATATATATATATATACATCCACATATCATTTGTACTTTTGTTAATTCGGATATTGATAATACCGGTACATATTAAATATATTTCATAATATAGAAGACATAGTGAACAGATTCTACACCAAAAAATGTACAAAGAACAAGATACAAACAGTAACTTTATAACTACACTTTCTTTTCTGAAATAAACCATGGTCTGTACTTCAAATGTAGTTTCAAAGTCTTTATTCAAACTTCAGCATATCAATAACGCTAAGAAAAACTCAATTAGTTATTCCCATAGCAATGGAACATGTTTTATTTTTACATATACATTAAAAATGTGGATTTTATAATACATCTTAGTAGACACTTAAGACATTTTTTTACAAAAATGTTAAGACAAACTTACATTTCATAAATATATATATATATTATATATATATAATTACATGTTATATAAATATATGCATATAAATATATATATGTATGAGTTGCGTTCTGAGAAAACTGGGCTTAATGCATGTGCTTAAAGTGTAATCCCAGATTAGCCTGTGTAGAGGCTAATCAGTGACGACACTTTCCGTCTAGACTTGATTTTTGGTAAGGAGGGACTTCCTTGAAACTAAAAATACCATAGAAGTGGAAAGTGTCGTCCATGATAAGCCTGTGCGGACTGCACAGGCTAATCTGGGATGACACTTTACGCACATGCATTAAGCCCAGTTTTCTTGGCACACAACTCATATATTATATATATATGAGTATGCATATATTTATATAAAATCTAATTTCAAGCAACAATGCTGAATACATTATAAAATGAAGTCTGAAGTCGGGCAGCCTGGTTATACTTACCTGCTATTATATCAACATAATTTTATTTGCTTTTGCATTATGAAAGGACACCAAATAATTAATCATGAAAAATAAAACATTCAATTGTAATGGCAACATTTTACTTCCAACACACACTTTGGAGCTTTGTAATAATCTTTAATATTACTAGCATTTGGCTGTTTTTAAGTTAAATAGAACTTGTCTGTGCAGTGAAAATGTATCCATGTGTCAAATCAACACATCTATTCAAAACTACCATTTAAAAGTATGGCGATAGTACTACTTAAATGATATAATTTGCATAAGATTCATCTATTGTTAATAGCATAATTTGCAATACACATACCGTATTTTTCGGGTTATATGTCGCTACAGAATGTAAGACGCATCCCCGTTTTTAACCAGGTTTTCCGAAGGAAAAAACTGGTTATTAGATTGGCGAATGCGGGCGGGCTGGCTGGCGGGCTGGCGGGCTGGCGGAATAAGCTTGTCCGGGCCATAACTATGTCGTTCATTGTCAGATTTTAAAATCATTTGGCACATTTGTTCACCATCATTGGACGGTGTGTCGCGCGAAATAATTACGTCGATATCTCCAAGGTCAAGGTCACACTTTGAGTTCAAAGGTCAAAAATGGCCATAAATGAGCTTGTCCGAGCCATAACTATGTCGTTCATCGTCAGATTTTAAAATCATTTGGCACATTTGTTCACCATCATTGGACGGTGTGTCGCACGAAATAATTACGTCGATATCTCCAAGGTCAAGGTCACACTTTGAGTTCAAAGGTCAAAAATGGCCATAAATGAGCTTGTCCGAGCCATAACTATGTCATTCATTGTGAGATTTTAAAATCATTTGGCACATTTGTTCACCATCATGGGACGGTGTGTCCCACGAAAGAATCACATCAATATCTCCAATGTCAAGGTCGCCAGGACTAAAAATAGATTTAAAAAAAAAAAAAACTTACAAAGGGGGTTAATTTTTTTTTGGTCATTTCAAAAGTTCAGTTTGAGTTTTCTCCCTTTATCAGATTTTTTTTTCACAATGAAAACCTGGTTTTGTGACAATTTTGTCCCTTGTTTTACATTATTTTATTTTTGTCCATACATAAGACGCTCCGGCGTAAACGACGCACATAAATCATCATTAAATATTCCCAAAAATGCAGTCACACATGCTTATCCATAAAATGTTTAATCCTCTTTCGTGTTTTATTTCAGATAGAAAATTCATCTTAAAAACGATGCTGGCATTTGCTCTCTCACATTCTCATTGTATTGATATACAGGGGTCTAGCTAGGTTCAAATTTTAGGGAGAAGTCACTTCTCCCAAAGGCCAAAATAGGGAGAAGTGGCCACTTTTCGGGGAGAAATGGTACTTTTGCATCCAGTGGTCAAGCTTAGCTCAAAATTTCGGGAGCTGTCACTTCTGTACAGTTGCGTCATAGGTCTTCATTTTACATGTATTTTGCGGCAAATTAAAGGAGAAGTATTTCCGTTCAGCTTTCAATCAACTCTTTACTTGTCTTATACCCCTCATTAAATTTGCCAATTATCATTAATCAAAAACAATCTTATTTCACACTTTGGGGGACAACATATACAAATACAAACACACACTTAAGTGTTCATTTTTGTTATTGATGTATTTAACTGAGTTTAAGTAATATATTTAACACTTAACATGCTATTTATGTGATGACTAATAAGCTATTTCAATAATAGAGGCTGAACTGGGTGATGGAATTCAAAAGGCTGCATTTCATTTATAATAAGAGATGTTAAGTGTATGAAACCTACATTTTTCTTATTTCTAATTGATTTTAAATTATTCTGGTAATTTTTATTATTTTTTTCCTGTACAGGTTTATCAAATAAAACTTCAAGTTTAACAAAACCAGTAATATTCATAATCTTCTTACTTCCTTTTAAATTTTAAGAAAATCAAGATTAAATCGAATTTATATTGTGCTACAATTTTTTAAAATAAAAATTCATTTAAAGTCTCATTTTACAGCACAGATTCCAAATCTTACCCATAAATGAGCCCTATATTTATTGCCAGTGTGCTAGGTTAACTCTTCCCATTTGATCATTCCTTTGTATTGTTTTAATGGGCCATTTAACTTTGCTGAAGTATAGTTATTGGTAGCCAGCACAAGGCAATTAATCAAGGCTTCACCTATGAACAATTTTAAGAACTCTAATAGCTCCCGACTGTGCATTTGAATGTTCAACTTTGCATGACCTGTAAATGGGGCAACTTCTGACTGAGAATTCTCCTGTGTCCAATTCTCCACATCAAATTGATTTTAATGGTCAATGTGTGGCACAAACAAATAATTAAAAGGTGGAGAAGTTATGTCGCCTTCATGAAATTAATTAGCGACATAAATATTGCCTTGGCGAGCAAATCGCCCACTTCGCCCTCTAGCGAGACCCCTGATATATTTTTTATGCCCCCCTTGGAAGAAGAGGGGGTATATTGCTTTGCACATGTCGGTCTGTCGGTCGGTCCACCAGGTGGTTTCCAGATGATAACTCAAGAACACTTGGGCCTAGGATCATGAAACTTCATCGGTACATTGATCATGACTCGCAGATGACCCCTATTGATTTTGATGTCACTAGGTTAAAGGTCAAGGTCATGGTGACCCGAAATAGTAAAATGGTTTCCGGATGATAACTCAAGAACGCTTAGGCCTAGGATCATGAAACTTGATTGCTAGATTGATCATGACTCGCAGATGACCCCTATTGATTTTCAGGTCACTAGGTCAAAGGTCAAGGTCACAGTGACCCGAAATAGTAAAATGGTTTCTGGATGATAACTCAAGAACGCTTATGCCTAGGATCATGAAACTTTGTAGGTAGATTGATAATGGCTGGCAGATGACCCCTATTGATTTTCAGGTCACTTGGTTAAAGGTCAAGGTCACGGTGACCCGAAATAGTAAAATGGTTTTCGGATGATAACTTAAGAACGCTTATGCCTAGGATCATGAAACTTCATAGGTACATTGATCATGACTCGCAGATGACCCCTATTGATTTTCAGGTCACTGGGTTTAGGTCAAGGTCACGGTGACCCGAAATAGTAAAATGGTTTCCGGATGATAACTCAAGAACGCTTATGCCTAGGATCATGAAACTTGATAGGTAGATTGATCATGACCCGCAGTTGACCCCTACTGATTTTCAGGTCACTATATCAAATGTCAAGGTCACGGTGACCTGAAATAGTAAAATGGTTTTCGGATGATAACTCAAGAACGCTTATGCCTAGGATCATGAAACTTCATAGGTACATTGATCATGACTCGCAGATGACCCCTATTGATTATGAGGTCACTAGGTCAAAGGTCAAGTTCAGGGTGACCCAAAATAATAAAATGGTTTACGGATGATAACTGAAGAACGCTTATTCCTAGGATCATGAAACTTTATAGGTAGATTGATCATGACTCGCAAATGACCCCTATTGATTTTCAGGTCACTAGGTCAAAGGTCAAGGTCACGGTGACCCGAAATAGTAAAATGGTTTCCGGAAAATAACTCAAGAACGCTTATGGCTAGGATCATGAAACTTCATAGGTACATTGATCATGACTGGCAGATGACCCCTATTGATTTTCAGGTCACTAGGTCAAAGGTCAAGGTCACAGTGACAAAAAACATTCACACAATGGTCATTAAATTTATTTGAACGTATTAATTTAAACAAAAACGTCATTCAGAACAATGTATTACCGGTAATATTTTACCCTATCTGCAAGCCGTTGCATTCGCACATTTGTATCTGTTTTGTCAAAACATCGCAGTATAAACACTGCTGATCATGTGTTTACAAATACCGCAATTAAATCAAGTCTTGACCAGATTTTCCTGTAAATCAGTACACAGAACATTTTCTGTTTCAATAATAAACTACCTAAATGAGCGTAAAATCAAAGATACAGCATTCTCTTCGCTACACAGTATTTTTCAAAAGTGTATACACCCACGCTAATTTTCGCACGCTTTCTAACAGAACAAAGAAAAGTACATGAGCTATAGGTGTGACTAGCGTAAAGGTGGCGTTAGCAATAAAATTGGAAATATGAATTTAAATAAGCCCATTTGATAATACAACAAAACAAAATAAAAAACAATTATTGTGTAATAAACTGCATTTAGGCTATAAATGCAGCATTTGCTGTTTCATAAAAAATAAATGTACCATTTTATTAAAAAAGTATAGGGATGTTTGTTTGTTTTAATGTGTATTGTTTGCAAAACTTTTGTAGCATTAAGTATACCAGCATTCTCAAATTGGTAACACAAGCATTTTATGATGAATATTAAAACAAGGCCTGTTATGAGAAGTGCTAATATTCTTATCGTGATAATCTTAATACAAGTGTGCAAGTATCTTCTACCGATGCCGTGTACAATTCCCTTGTTTATAACATGACTGCCGCTAAGTCTATTACTAGCAACCGATCAGAGAATAGGTCAGATACCTTATTTCAATATATGGCAATCCTAGTATTTTTCAAAAACAAACATGACAGGTAACCAACGTCAGATGGAAAAAGTAAAGGAAAATTAGGTCAAGCTAATTGTTTATAATGATATCTCTTTAAACCTCAAGCCATATGCAAGTAGTGTTTGTTGCCATGATCGCAACATCTTGATTAATTTTAATTCAATTTTTTGTCTCATAAACATTTACTTTGTTTAACAAACAACCTCTACAAAGTTATCATTCCTACTGCCTTTCGGCACCTCATGAACCTGAAAAACTCGTAACTTTATGTTTCCTCGGGCAAATATCTTTTTTGTACAATAAACAATTTCTTCACTGCGTTAACAATCCTGCTACACTCACTAATGCCTCAAGAATGAAGTAAAGTTCAGGTGATTTAGGTCATTAGGTATTTTGCATGTCATGAACTATATAAGTAACAGAAACTTTGAAACTGACAAACACTTTTTGGAATTTTGGAAAAAGATTCATGATTGAATGAAGGAACTTTCATTAATCTTGTAGAACATGCATAGATTTGATCTTCAGCATCTAAAAATATGTGAAATAGAAAGAACGACAATATCTTTTGGAGAGATAAATGTACCTACGTTATAAGCAAAGCACATGTGCGACAATTCCTGGGCTTTTTAGTCTATTTAGTTAACACCGTAGTAACATTTTTCATATATAAAAATGCTCACCCTTCCAACTTTAAGCTCCAAGTGGGACGATGGATAGAAAGAGAAAGTCACATGCTTGAGTACATTTCAACCCATGCGCATTGCACGCTTTTTTCGCATAAAAAAACACTAGCAATACAGGGCAACCATGGCCCTCTTGTTTTAACTCCATGTAATACATCATTAACACGACAAGAACACAAAAGCATGTTTGTTAATATTTGTTAATGTTTTCCCCATATGATATTCAATTAAAAAAATAATGAATTAAATTAATACTCTTAAAGTAACAATCACGCTAAAATATATCGAATATTTCGTTAAATAAAGCTAATCCATAAAAAAATCAATGTTCCTTTTAGCAAAATTTCAACGTTAGATGTTGTCTGGTAGAATTGATTTAAGAGATACAAAATGCTCGTTTTTATTTTTTTGTTGCCACAAATAATTCCATTTATATCTCCCTTGAAATATCCGAACATTTACGGGCGAACACGAGATTGGATACGGTAAGCGTCGGAAGCATGACGCAGCTCTCATGAATAATCATTCTGTGAAATCAAAATGAATTCTGGGTAACTGGAACTTAGCAAATGCGAAAATGGCTTGTATAAATTATGCAAATGAACGCAACCCGAATGAATCCGATCCTGACTCGAAAGTGAAAGTATATTACATCGTGGAACGATATTTTGATATTTAGATGCTTAAAACTTGCCGAATGCTTGTAATATAACGTTTTTACATCAATGTTACTTGTTTTTAGGGTCTTCCTATTGTAATTAACCATCGTATGGTACTACTTGTTGTCGAATGTTTTTATATGGCATAATACAGTAGCCCTATGTATTGGTGAGCGTGATGGTGACTTTAAAGAGGTAATGATTAAAAGGTGTTTTATATTAGAATCTATAGATTATTGCAAATTTAATATGCATGTGGAAAGATATTAACTCAGCATTACATTGGAGTACAGTCCACGAGCGGTAAATGCAGACAATTTCCATTCTTATCAGGACACTGCCGCGCGATACCGAGGTAGCAGTTTGCTACTGTGCATGCCAAAAAATAAAAACATTGTAATTAAAAATTGTTTAAATAATGATAATTGTATAAAAAAATAACAAATGTTTTTATTCACAGGTATGTCTACAATATGAATTAATATACGACCCGTAAAGCATTATGACAAATTAATATTTAATTCATAACACAGTCTTGGCATTAATTTTTTTTAGGCTTTAGCCTGGCTGGGCTACCAGCTTGGAAATTTCACTAGCTCATAGAGCTGTAACGATTCACCCATCATTCGATTCGATTCGATTTAATACCAAAATTAATGGTCCGATTCGATTCAAATTAAACTATTTGCTGCTTATTTTGCAAACTAGTTTATGTTTGGTTTGTCAAGAGCATGAATTAATATGTTTGGTATTTGTTATTAACTTATTATGTTGTACATTTAAAGTGTTTAATTTTTAAAATAAAATTTAAAAACACAAGATTGTTTTATAAGTAACAAATTTAGTGAACAAAACTTCCTGTTGAGTTATTTTTAAATAACATCAAATGCACAATGTATCACATGTATTTAACAGAAAAACAAAACAAAAAACATGTTAGTATAAAAACATCTTCCAGTTGACTTTTTAAGAGAATGCACACAGTTTAGTTAACAAACAATATGGGTAACTAACGTCAACAAAACACGTTTTGCAAGTTACCTTTGCATCAGAACTTGCTCCAAACCCGAAATGTTCCCATACTTTTGATTTTAATTTTGACGTCTTTTGGCGTGCTTATAGCAGGTTTTTTTCCCACTTTTTGGGAAGATAGCCCATGGCTTTGGAATTGGGAATTTTATCGGCATTTTCATGAAATTGGGAAAATAAATTCATTAGCCTTTTTTTCCACCAAAAAAGTCCACTGATTATAGAAAATACTAAATTTTACATAACTCTTTATAATCATTCAAATTAAAAGAACAAAATCATATAATACTTTGTTAGATGTAATTGAATTAAAATTGAGATAAAATACGCATTAGACACTTATTTCTAAAAAAAAATAAAAAAATAAAAATATTTTTTTTTTTTTGAAATTGGGAATTTTTAGCCACGTTTTGGAAAAAAAGTATACTTTTTGGGATTGGGAACGTAGCCAAATTTCGGCTATAAAATCTGGCCAAAAAAAACCCTGTATAGAAGCCATTTACCGGCTGATGTAATGCTCAGCATGTTATTCATTCAATAATTGGCTATTGACCAATCACAAGACATATTACAAATGACAATAACGTTTAGACGACGGATTTGGAAAATAGGGTTTCAAATGCGGATCAATCGGCATTGCAGTGAATCGAATCTAAATTGGCTGTATTGGTATCGAAATCGAATAGATGGCGTTGAACCGGTTTTTCGGTGCATCGAACCGAATCGTTACAGCTCTACTAGCCCGAATAAATTTAAACTAGCCCGAAATGAATGTTGTAATTATTTCACATTTTTAGCTATATTTGCATTGAAGAAACATAGAACAATACAGATTAAACAAATAAACACTTGTTTATGTTTTATTCACAGTTAATATCAGACAAAAATTTTATCAGAAGGTCTCAAGACATCTTCATTCATGGTCATCGTCCGAGTCACAGACATCCAGGTCTGACATGTCAGGTTTGCTCTTAAAGGCGGCCTTAAAACAAAAAAATGTTATAACGTATGAATTTTCCACTCAAACATCTGAATAAGTAAATGCAATGTCAAACTAGCAATAATACCTGTGCATAATAAGTAGAACAAGAAGGTAACTTTCTGCCCTAACTTCTGAGCCGGCTTAATATAAAACGACTTGTTTCATTTGGCAGAAGTTCCATTGCCTAAGCCACATCTGCTTTGTCGCCAATTGTACCAGCATCTAAAATGCAGTATTATAAAACATTTGAATTTAATGTCAGGAATCATAAATTAACAGATAAATGTTATCTGTTAAAAACTATACTTGTAAGTTAGAGCATGATATTTAATTGCATGTTGTTTGCTTACATTATGTATGAATTGCACTTAACAGCCAGCTAGTCAGCAATGATGGCTCAGAATCAAAGTCCCCGATAATTGGAGACATAAAAACGAAGCCATGACTGATTATTCTTCCATAACGGTTGCAATTTTCGTTTTATTGACTGTTAATAATTTTTGTTGCATCCTTCATTGTCATTTTGCAGTTGATGTGTCTGCGTTGCGCGCTCAAAATAACGCAGAAAAGAAATTAAAATATATTTATCGCCGCATGTTCTCCACCCAGTAGTAAACAACCTTATAGCGTCTCGCAAGATTGACTTACACCACTGTTCAATAAGCGTCTTATCAATGAGTGCTCAAGGGAAATAACAAATGCAGTTTTTTAATAAGCGTCTATATGAATCTATTTCGGACATGTTACTAAGTTCCGACACGGAAAAATGCACTTGACCGATCAGGCTACCGGCTTGGAATTTTCACTTTACCGACGCAAATATCACTGACTCGACTCGGACGATGGCAGTCTGCAAAATTAACCCATCGCCTGATCGCCAATGCGATGAAATCTCAGCTCTGGCGATGTAAAAAATGAATATAGATCGCCTGAATTGCGATGAAAAAAAAATCAGAGAAAATAAACCAATAAATAATCAATTTACGCATTTCAGGTGTAAATTCTTACAGTGACACCGCTTTGGTTACTTCCCTTAGTTTTCTATCGTTAGTGATCTCCCTTAGATGTTATAGAGAGTGTAAAGTCCGGCTCGCATATTTAAAATGTCGTAATACTTTTGGTAAACTGAAATTCCATTCTACGCCGATAAATGAAATAATAGTGCGTTTTTTTTTTATAAATTAAGTAAAACGGTTGAATGTATGTTATTAATAGCCTTGAAATTACGAAATAACCGTAACAGTGTTTATTATTCATATGATTAAGATCGATACCCGTGAGCACCGGCTTTGAATTTGTACTGGTAAATACTTGCTGCCGAGAATTACACTTTTTTCGTCTGCTAAGGTCAAAAATGTTTAAGCTTAAAGCGCCGACATCTAGTTCTGTCCCTGGAAAAAAGAAGTTGCCACCACCAACGGATGAGACTGTAGCGAAACGCAGGAAATATGAGCAGCAAGTATGTTGCACTTTTAGTCCTATTCGTAGGCGGCTAAGGATAAAGACGCGCTTGTACTTTTTTCATTTTCTCGAATATGCCATGTGGGCGGGGTAGTTTAAAATGAAGGACTGATCATTCATATCACAATACAAGTTGACTACGAGATCAGGGTTTTAATTAATAGTTATTGCAAAGCCATTAGAGTGTAAAAACAGTTTACTATACTATTATTTATTTAATTATTGTCTGTTTCGCGTGATCTACTGCCGGAGATTAACTAGTTTATTCGGTCACTGCTTTATATAATAAGCCTTTAATCTTAACCCCCCAATTGCAATCTATATGGAACTTTAAATAACGACTGTTGTTGAATCGTCCTTTCATGATAATGTCACTGTAATGAATTCATTTTTGTCTGGCTATGAAAAATTCCCTCTGGCTATGACATTTTCAAAGTTTCATAGCCACATTGGCTATGAAGACAAAAAAGTTAGTTTTGCAGACTGCGATGGTCGAGTGGGTTACGTCAAAGACTGATAACACATATAACACAAGAATAAATGTTCCGTTAAATTTCCAAATGAGAAAACACAAGAATAAATGTTCCGTTAAATTTCCAAATGAGAATTAAGAGTTTTAATAGGTTATGGTCTACATTTTGTTCATTTCAGAATGCGATGTGATTTAATTGGAATTCAAATATGAAGTGCCCTAAATGCGGGATAGAAGGGGACGGGAAGTTCTGCCAGGAATGTGGGACAAAACTGGCTGTAAAAGCAAAGGTGGTTCTGTGCCCTGGAAAAGATGAGGACGGTACTCCGTGCAATGCTGAACTATTATCTGATCAGAAATTTTGTAAAAACTGTGGACATCAAGTAGATCCAGAATGGTTTGGGACTGGTAGATGTGGAGAATGTGGAGCAGTATGTGCAAAATGTGGTACAGCAAAAGCAGAAGGTACGTGTTCAAGACATTACAAAGTAGTCCTGAAGTTTTAATTTTAAATTAAGCCTGAACTGTACTTTCCCTTATTGTGCATACAATTTTGCACATAAATAAAGGTTGTTTATGGTTGATGTTTCTTTCAATTAATAAAGTTTGTTAATAGAGGGAATATTTGTGTCGGTCTGTCAGTCAGTCCGCATAAAATGTTTATCATTTTGTGTATCAAGTTTCTTCCTCATTTCTCAAGCATTTGAATTGATACTTCAAACCTGCTGTCACAATAAAGTGTAAAATGTTATCACAATGAAATGTTGACTTATGTAGTGGATACTTTGTTCATAATAGTGATAAAAATATTTCAAATTTACGGAACATATTTGACACAGTGATGTTGCATTATTGAGTCATCTTTGTGAAAAGGGCATTGTACAACAATGTAAGTGTAACCCTACCAATTTCACTGGAAGGGACGTAAGGTCTCCGTCCATCCGTTATTGCTGTCTCTCTGTCCAACTTTCAGTCTGTCCATCTGAAAAAATTGTTCCTGAAATATCACATTAAGGACTTGTGACACTTAATTGGATGAAACTTGGTATACTCATAAATGGCCATTTACAGATAAAGCACGACCTTTTTTCTTGGGCTGCACAGAACAGGTCAGGTCGTTTGAATCTCAGGTAAGCGACTTTGGGTCCTTCAGGCCCTCTTGTTACATAAAACTGATGAGAAGGCCCTTAATCAATGAGACATAAACTATATGCTCAACCCTACTCATTTATTACTATACTATACTCCCCACCGCTGACTTATTTTAGACAAGAAGACGCCAAAACGAAAGCGTGGCAGCATCAGCTGCCAGTCGTCCCCCCTGAAGACCACCCAGAAGACGCCTGGCGGGGGTTCCGGCGCGGTTAAGCTGGCAAAGAACATGAGGATATCAGACAAAACCTCGCTAGGTGGGATATAGCTCCACATTCAGTTTTAGCTCACCCGACCACAATGTGCTCATGGTGAGCTTTTGTGATCGCCTTTTGTCCGTGGTCCTTTGTGCGCCGTGGGGCGTCATTATTTGCCTTGTAAACACTCTATAGAGGCCACACGTATAGTCCAATCTTCATGAAATTTGGTCAGAAGATTTGACTCAATGATATCTTGGACAGGCCTTTTCCGCTCCATTTTGTGAAATTGCCATACTGGAATTTTGGGAATTTCGCCTTGTGAAAAAAAACATTTTGGGAGAAATTAATCGCAAAACTGGCTCAATTGGGAAAAATAATCGCATGTAAGTAGTGTTTATTATATTTCAAAGAAGCCGTAAACTTGCAAATAATGACTATTTTGATAACATATTGTTAAAATTTTACAAAATCTTATGAACATGTGTGATGAGTGCAGGTTTTTTTTGTCTGATTTTGGGGAAAGGGCCTGGCCTTTTTCGAGGGGAAAAAAATCGCACGAAGCGCCAGATTTTGGGGAAAATTAGGAAAGTCTTAAATAATCAATTTTTTACTGTTTAAAAAAAAAATCAAAGCAACAGATAATTTAATTATGCAATATTTTTCTATTTTCTACACTGGATCAGGTTAACTTATATTTTTAAGGGTTTACAATTTTTATTTTATTTTTTTAAATTGGGATTTTTTTTCAATTGGGAAAAAACAACCAGATTGGGAATGGGGCTGATATTCGGACCTGTGGCATAGGGCGGAAAAGGCCTGTTGGATGAGTTCAAAAATGGGTACGTTTGCTAGAAAAACATGGCTGCCAAGAGGCGAGGCATTTTTATGTTCCCCACCTTTATAGTGGGGGACATATTGTTTTTGCTGTCTGTTGGTTGGTTTGTTTTTGTGTCTGTGTGCGTCAAACTTTTACATTTTGCCATAACTTTTGCAATATTGAATATAGCAACTTCATATTTGGTATGCATGTGTATCTCATGGAGCTGCACATTTTGAGTGCTAAATGGTCAAGGTCAAGGTGATCCTTCAACAGGGCCCTCAATCCATTTTAGGGGAAGCGGGTCGCTACCCATAGCAGGGGGAATTTTCGCAGTGTTTCCCTTTTGGGGGGATTTTTTTACTTACTCTCTTATTATAACATTTGTACATGTTTATTGTCCTATCATCATGAAACTTTGTCAGAAGATTATTTCCAATGATATCTTGGACAAGTGTGAAAATGGTTTCGGTTGCTTGAAAAACATTGCCACCATGGGGTGGGGCATTTTTCCTAATATCGTTATTTATTAGGGATGGCAACGAATATTCGAAAATATGCCAAATATTCAAGTTCAAAATTCATGTTTGAATAATTGAAAGATATTGTTTTATGCCAAAAAAAATAAAAATAAATGAAGATGTGCAGTCACATCTTTTTGTTCATTGCAGACTCTTTTAGTGCATCCGTGTTGTTTGCATTAAATCTGCAATCCATTAAGGAGATGATAATTGGCATACTGGAGGGTTTTAGGAGAGAGTTAGTGTCTTAATTGATTTTATCTGGCAGTTTTCACGTCATTAATACACCCAGTTTAATCTATTGTCAATGACAATTGACATGTTATTCACAGCCTGACTTACGTTCACTTCAAATGACCAACCAATTTAATTGCTATATCCATACATTAAATCCATGATTATCTAATCAGAATTAAATTGCTCAAATATATATCAATTAAATTTGTTATGCCCCCCTTTAAAGAAGAGGGGGTATATTGTTGTGCACATGTCGGTCCGTCAGTCAGTCCGTCTGTCGGTCCATCCACCAGATGGTTTCAGGATGATAACTCAAGAACGCTTGCGCCCCGAATCATGAAACTTTATAGGTACATTGATCATGACAGGCAGATGACCCCTATTGATTTTCAGGTCACTAGGTCAAAGGTCAAGGTCACAGTGACTTGAAACAGTAAAATGGTTTCCGGATGATAACTCAAGAACGCTTAGGCCTAGGATCATGAAACTTCGTAGGTACATTGATCATGACTGGCAGATGACCCCTATTGATTTTGCAGGTCACTAGGTCAAAGGTCAAGGTCACAGTGACTTGAAACAGTAAAATGGTTTCCGGATGATAACTCAAGAATGCTTACGCCTAGGATCATGAAACTTCATAGGTACATTGATCATGACTGGCAGATGACCCTATTGTTTTTCAGGTCACTAGGTCAAAGGTCAAGGTCACAGTGACTGGAAACAGTAAAATGGTTTCCTGATGATAACTTTAGAATGCTTAGGCCTAGGATCTTGAAGCTTCATAGGTACATTGATCATGACTGGTTGATAAATCTATGTTAAAGTTTGCGTACCACCTCAAATATTGTCAATGTCCCTTGACATATTGCTTTCATTTTTTGCAAACTTCTTTACCAACATGACCCCAATCTATAAACAAGAGCAGACAACTGTATCAAGCATTTTGTAAGAATTATGGCCCTTTTTTGTCTTAGTAACTGAATATTTTGTTAAATTTTGTGTTTAGATCCACTTGACTTCTAAAGTATCAAAGCTATTGCTTTCAAACTTCAAATATTTTCTTGCTATCATGAGGGTACTGTACCTGGCAAGTTCAATTGACCTTGACCTTTGAATGACCTTGACTCTCAAGGTCAAAAGAATAAATTTTAGTTAAATTGCCATAACTTCTTTATTTATGATCAGATTTTATTAAAACTGTGACAAAACAACACTTACCTGAGTACCAAAATGGATAACACCCAAACAATTCCCCACGCCCCAACCCAGAATCCCTACCCCCCTCTAAACCCCCCCCTACCCAACCCAAAAAGAATATTTTTTTCTTTGAAACATGGTTAAAAAACAAATATTGATTTATTTTTGAAGGACCGTCCAAACTTCCCACACAAGCTATTGCTATGTAACTTGAAATACGATCTTATTAAATTGTAATATGTCTTTAAAAATGTTCTATAGATTGTGTAAAATATACCTGAACTATTACCTTGACCTTAGTGAATAATTTGAACAATTTCCCCATGATGGCTTACGTTTTCTTGTCAAGCACTCGAATAGTCAAGCGCGCTGTCCCCTGACAGCCCTTGTACCTTATATGGTTATAGTAAAAACTTTTACACTCTTTATGTCACATTTATTGTCCTATCTTCATGAAATTTAGTCAAAATATTTGTTTTAATGATATTTTGGATGAGTACGAAAATATATCTGGTCTGTTGAAAAACTTGGCCCCAGGGTGTCCACTATTCATGAAAGTTGCTTAGAACATTTGTTCTAATGACATCTTGGGCTGCACAGAACAGGTCAGTTCCTTTGAATCTCAGGTGAGCGACTTTGGGCCTTTCAGGCCCTCTTGTTACATTAAACTGATGAGAAGGCCCTTTAATCAATGAGACATAAACTATTTTCTCAACCGTACTCATTTATGACTATATATTGTACTCCCTACCGCTGACTCATTTCAGACAAGAAAACGCTGAAACAAAAGGGTGGCAGCATCAGCTGTGAGTCATCCCCCCTCATGACGACCCAGAAGATGCCTGGCGAGGGTTCGGGCGCTGTACGGCGCTCAGAGCGACAGAAGCTGGCAAGAATCATGAGGATGTCGGACAAGACCTCGCTAGGTAAGATATAGCTCCACATTCAGTTTTTTAGCTCACCTGACCACAATGTGCTCATGGTGAGCTTTTGTTATCGCTTTTTGTCCATCGTCCGCTGGGCGGCATCAACATTTGCCTTGTTAACACTCTAGAGGCCACATTTAATGTCCAATCTTCATGAAATTTGGTCAGAAGATTGTTCTGAATGAAATCTTGGCTGAGTTGTAAAATGGGTACGTTTGCTTGAAAAACATGACTGCCATGGGGCAGGACATTTTCCTTATAATAAAATATATGGCTATATCAAAACTTTGTTAACACTCAAGAGGCCACATTTATAATCTAATCGTCTTGAAACTTTGTAAAAAGAGTTTTTCCAATGATATCTTGGACAAGTTTGAAAATGTTTCCGGTTGCTTGAAAAACCTGGCCACCAGGGGGTGATGCATTTTTCCGAACATGGCTATTTATGGCTTTTGTAAAATCTTGTTAACATTCTCATGGCCACATTTATTTTTCAATCATCATGAAACTTGGTCAGAGGATTCATCCTAATTATATCCTGGACGAGTTTGAAAATGGTTTGGGTTAGTTGAAAACCATGGTCACCAGGGGGGGGGGGAATTTTCCGTATATGGCTATAGTAAAATCTTGTTTACCCTCTAGAGGCCACATTTATTGTCCGATCATCATGAAACTTTGTCGAAAGATTTGTCCCAGTAATATCTTAGATGAGTTGACAAAAAGTTCCGGTTGGTTAAAAATCATGGGCACCAGGAGGCAGTGCATTTTTCCTTGTATGGCTATGGTAAAACCTTGTTTACATTCTAGAGGCCATATTTATTGTCTGATCTTCATGAAACTTGGTCACAAGAATTGTCCAAATTATTTCTTGGACTCGTTGAAATTGTTCCAGTTGGTTGAAAAATATGTCCACCAGGTGGCGGGGCATTTTTCGTTATATGGCTATAATAGTATAAACTTGTTAACACTCTTTATGTCGCCTTTATCGTTCAATCTGTATGCAACTTGGTCAGAATATTTGTTTTAATGATATGTTGGATGTGTACAAAAATGTATCTTGTCTGTTGAAAAACTTGGCCCCAGGATGTTCACTTTTCATGAAAGTTGGTTAGAACATAAGTTTTAATGACATCTTGGGCTGGAATAGGTCAGTTCCTTTGAATCTCAGGGGAGCGACTTTGGGCATATCAGGCCCTCTTGTTGCATTTATCTGATGACAAAGCCCTTTATCAATGAGATGAGACATAAACAATATTCTGAACTGTACTCATTTCAGACAAGAAGATGCAGAAACGAAAGTGTGGCAGCATCTGCTGCAAGACGTCCCCACTCATGACGACCCAGAAGACGCCAGGCGGGGGTTCGCGCGAGGTACCGCTCTTGGAGGGACAGCAGCTCATGAGGATGTCGGCCAAGACCTTGCATGGTGGGATACAGCTCCACATTCAGGTCTTAGCTCACTTGAGCACTAAAATGTGCGGTGAGCTTTTGTGATCGCCTTTTGTCCTTCGTCTGTTTTGTGTTGTGTGGCGTCAACATTTGCCTTTTTAATACTCTAGAGGCCACATTTATTGTCTGATCTTAATGAAACTTGGTCAGAAGATTTGTCCCAATAATATCTTTGAAAAGTTCCAAAATGAGGCTGGTTGCTTTAAAAACATGGCCATCGGGGGGCTGGGCATTTTTCCTTACATGGCTTTATATGGCATTAGTAAAATCTTTAGAACACTCTAGAGGCCACATTTATTTTCTGATCAGCATGAAACTTGGTCAGAAGTATTGTCCCAATTATATATAGGACAAGTTCGAAAATGGTAACAGTGCTTGAAAAACATGTCCACCAGGGGGCAGGGCATTTTTCCTTATATGGCTATAGTTAAATCTTGTTAACTCTCTAGAGGCCACATTTATTGTCAGATAATCATGAAACTTGATCAAAAGATTTTTACCACTGATATATTAGATGAGTTAAAAAATAGTTCTGTTTGGTTGAAAAACATGGGCACCAGTGGGCGGGGCATTTTTCCTTACATGTATATGGCTATAGAAAAAATGTGTTAACACTAGTTCGTATTTTTATGTCAATAATTTTAGATTTTTAGGTCATCTGTACATCTTTCTGTCAGTACACACAAACTTTAATACGTAGCAAAGTACATATCATATCATTGCACAGTGTGTTTTTTCAGACAGAACTGAACATTCTTTAAAAAGAACTTGGTATTCTAGCTGTAAAGGAGCTCATTGGTAATTATGTAAAACCTTTCAGTTTTCACCAGATGAAAAAGATCAGGTCACTGTTAATAAAAATAGAAACACAGGGCCCTCACACTACTATGGGGGAAGGGGTCCGCAGCCCTCAGGAGGGGGAATTTTTCGCGGCGTTTCCCTTTTTGGGGGATTTTTTTACTTACTCTCTCATTATTTCATTTGTACATGTTTGCACTATATCCATTGCATTTTTCATAATTTAGTATGTTTGAAAAAATTAAATTGAAATAGAATTGAGATATAATAATCATGAGACACATCTTTCTATTAAAAAAAAAAAAAAAAAAAAATTTTTTTTTTTTTTTTTAGGGGGAATTTTTCCCCCCAAAAGGGGAAAAAAGTATACTTTTCAGGTGGGGGACTGCCACCAAAATTCGGCGGCAGATTTGATAGATTGAGGGCCCTGAAACATAACTTAATATTCTTACTGCTCACCAATTACATAAGATATAACTATGAAACTGGCTATATGTTTAACAGGGCCCTCAATCCATTTTAGGGGAAGCGGGTTGCTACCCAAAGCAGGGGGAATTTTCGCGGCGTTTCCCTTTTTGGGGGATTTTTAACTTACTCTCTAATTATTACATTTGTACATGTTTGCACTATATTCACTGCTTATTTCATAATTTAGTATGTTTGACAAGATTAAATTAAAATAGAATTGAGATATAGTAATCATGAGACATCCATTTAAAAAAAAAAAAAAATTTTTTTTTTTTAGGGGGAATTTTTCCCCCAAAAAGGGGAAAAAAGTATACTTTTCAGACTGTCAGTCCCTTCCTGTATTCATCCATCCTCCAAAAATAGAATTTACTTCCAAAGTACATAGAATATTATCATAAAAGTTAGTGTTCATATTCCGTCTTTTTGAAACTATAGAAGAAAGAGAGTTGTCTCCCATTCATTTAGGTATCCGATAAAAAGTAAACAAACCAAACGAAAACACGATCTGCATCTCAGATCTCTGAAATAGTAATATTTACTGTTTATTTCAATTAAAATTTATGTATACAGTTATTTCTTCATTGATTGCTAAACTTATAGTTCTAGTTTGTGTACATTAGTATTTTAATGCTGTATTGCCATATAATTTCACGCTCCAGAAATTTTCATCAGTAAAAGTTTAAAAGCACTGATAATAGCTGTCTGCTTTTAAAACTGTGCATGTAGCATTATGCAATTGATACCAAAAATGTATAACATATCTGTATTTAATTTATTCATGCACCTCATTAATGTAGGTTTATTTTAAATATTGATTGATATTCTTCTGTCACTGTCACACTTGACTATCAGTTTCTGGAATCATTAGTTTCATGGCAATTTAATACCAGTTGAGAGTAAAATTCTTAATTTTACAATTTATATTTTGATGTTTTTGAACTGTTGTTTTTTTGTTTAAATATTTATGCCCCCCTTCGAAGAAGAGGGGGGTATATTGCTTTGCTCATGTCGGTCTGTCGGTCGGTCCATCCACCAGGTGGTTGTCAGACGATAACTCAAGAATGCTTGGGCCTAGGATCATGAAACTTCATAGGTACATTGATCATGACTTGCAGATGACCCCTATTGATTTTGAGGTCACTAGGTCAAAGGTCAAGGTCACGGTGACCAGAAATAGTAAAATGGTTTTTGAATGATAACTCGAGAACGCATACGCCTAGGATCATGAAACTTCATGGGTAGATTGATCATGACTTGCAGATGACCCCTATTGATTTTGAGGTCACTAGGTCAAAGGTCAAGGTCACGGTGACCCAAAATAGTAAAATTGTTTCCGGATGATAACTCAAGAACGCATACGCCTAGGATCATGAAACTTCATAGGTAGATTGATCATGACTCGCAGATGACCCCTATTGATTTTGAGGTCACTAGATCAAGGTCATGGTGACCCGAAATAGTAAAATGGTTTTCGGACGATAACTCGAGAACGCATACGCCTAGGATCATGAAACTTCATAGGTAGATTGATCATGACTTGCAGATGACCCCTATTGATTTTGAGGTCAGAAGGTCAAAGGTCAAGGTCATGGTGATCGGAAATAGTAAAATGATTTTCGGATGATAACTCAAAAACGGTTTTGCCTAGGTTCATGACACTTCATAGGTACATTGATCGTGACTCGCAGATGACCCCTATTGATTTTCAGGTCACTAGGTCAAAGGTCAAGGTCACAGTGACAAAAATTGTATTCACACAATGGCTGCCAGTACAATGGACAGCCCATATGGGGGGCAAGCATGTTTTACAAACAGCCCTTGTTTCTTTATAATACTGTGTGAGAGTGTTGTGATTGGTCATAGTGGTCAGTGTTGTGTTGTTTAATTTCACTGTTCACTGACAATTAATTGACCGAGTTCTTCAATGGATACAGCACTCATAGATCAAAGATTTTGTGCCCCCCAAAAAATAGAGTTGATTGCTTGCATTAAGATTCTGATTTTATTTCCAGTCGGTCAATATTAAGGCATTTTACTGTTAATGATTTAATCACATAAAATAAAATTGCTTGCATTATTTTTATGCTCCCCAAAAATTTATTTTGGGGGGAGCATAAAGTCGCCGCTTTGTCTGTCCGTCTGTAGGTCGTGTGTCCGTCTGTGTGTGTGTACGTCCGTCCGTGCACAATTTTTGTCCGGGCTATTTCTCAGCAACTAATGACCGAAATTCAATGAAACTTTATGGGAAGCTTCACTACCAAGAGGAGATTTGCATATTATCAGCGGGTTCTGCTTGGATGATTTTTAGCTCATCTATTTTTTGAAAAAAAAAATGAGCTATTGTCATCACCTTGGCGTCGGCGTTCAGTCGTCGGCGTCCGGTTAAGTTTTTCGTTTAGGTCCACTTTTCTCAGAAAGTATCAATGCTATTGCATTCAAACTTGGTACACTTACTAACTATCATGAGGGGACTGGGCAGGCAAAGTTAGATAACTCTGGCGTGCATTTTGACAGAATTATGTGCCCATTTTATACTTAGAAAATTTACAATTTTGGTTAAGTTTTGTGTTTAGGTCCATTTTATTTCTTAAGTATCAAAGCTATTGCTTTCATACTTGCAACACTTATTAATTAACTATCATAAGGAGACTGTGCAGGCAAAGTTATGTAACTCTGTCTGGCATTTGGACGGAATTATGGGCCCTTTATACTTAGAAAATTGAAAATTTGGTTAAGTTTTGTGTTTTGGTCCACTTTACCCCTAAAGTATCATAGATATTGCTTTCATACTTGGACCACTCGCAAACTATCATAAGGGTACAGTAAAAGAACAAGTTGCATAACTCTGGTTGTCATTTTTACGGAATTATGGCCCTTTTTTGACTTAGTAACTTTGAATATATGGTTAAATTTTGTGTTTCGATCCACTTTACTTCTAAAGTATCAAGGCTATTGCTTTCAAACTTCAAATACTTTCATGCTATCATGAGGTTACTGTACCTGGCAAGTTGAATAAATGTCTACACCCCCACACTATACACCCCTCTTCACTCCACCCCTCCCTCCTTTGTGATTGAAATTGAGAGTCCCTTCACCTTTAAAAAGAAAATAGATGAGCGGTCTGCATCCACAAGGCGGTGCTCTTGTTCACAGAGTTTTGGCTTTTTGAAATTTTCCATTAACTGTACATATAGTGCAACTCTTGTCCGGGCTATTTCTCAGCAACTAATCACCGGAATTCAATGAAACTTTATGGGAAGCTTCACTACCAAAAGGAGATGTGCATATTATCAGCCAGTTCTTGTCGGATGATTTTTCACAGAGTTATGGCCCTTTGAAATTTTCCATTAACTCTACATATAGTGCAATTCTTGTCTGGGCTATTTCTCAGCAACTAATGACCAGAATTCAATGAAACTTTTTGGGAAGCTTCACCACCAAGAGGAGATGTGCATATTATCAGCCAGTTGTGGTCGGATGATTTTTCACAGAGTTAAGGCCCTTTGAAATTTTCCATTGTACATGTAGTGCAATTCTTGTCCGAGCTATTTCTCAGGAACTTATAACGGGAATTCATTGAAACTTTATAGGAAGCTTCACTACCAACAGGAGATGTGCATATTATCAGCCGGTTATGGTCGGATGATTTTTCACAGAGTTATGGCCCTTTGAAATTTGCCATTGTACATGTAGTGCAATTCTTGTCCGAGCTATTTATCAGGAACTTAGTACGGGAATTCAATGAAACTTTATGGGAAGCTTCACTACCAACAGGAGATGTGCATATTATCAGCTGGTTATGGTCGGATGATTTTTCACAGAGTTATGGCCCTTTGAAATTTTCTATAAACTGTACATATAGTGCAATTCTTGTCGGGGCTATTTCTCCCCAACTACTGACTGGACTTCAAAGAAGCTGTATGGGAAGCTTAACTACCTTGAGGAGATGCGCATGTTATTAGTGGGTTCTGGTTAGATGATTTATTAAGAGAGTAATGGCCCTTTGAACTTTTTAAGTCGCTAAACCATCCATCGTATTATTTTGTCCAAAGTTATGCCCCTCAAGACGTTTCGTTTTATCTGAATATATAGTGCAATATTGTGAGAAAAAAAAACTTTGGGGAGCATCACCCGTCTCCGACGGTTTCTTGTTAGAATTGTCTGCAAAATTATAAGAGCTGCAACGGTTCGATCCGATTCATCGAAAATTGATTCGAAATGCTTCGATTTGATTACGATACCAAACCTACCAAATTCGATTCTTTAACATATATACATAGATACGTAAAGGGCGCTGTATTCTGACTATTGTTACAGGAAGGTGTAGGTTCTATCTTTACCTGTAATTACGACGCGCGCGATTGGTTGCTTATTACTTTAGTCATCCAATCATTAAGCCCGTTACGGTTTACTTTTGGAAAAAGCGTCAAAATGGTTGAACAAGTTGTTGCTGACAAATTGAAATTATCAGATGCGCCTAAAAAGCTAAAATCAAATTGTGGCAGTATTTTGGGTTTCGGGATGGTAGCCCTATCAATAAAGCAAAGTGTAAACTGTGCTTCACGGATGTGGCGTACGCTAAGTCCGGCTCAACCACTAATCTAATTTAATGCAATATGTCAAACGCAAACATAACATTGATTTAGCAAGACAAAGAGGTCGCACAAGTGCAACTACTCAAGTCGCCAGCCAGTAAAGTAGTTCTATTTCTGTTGGTGTTTTGTTAAGTTTATTAGAGAATGTGATTTGTCCTACAGGTAACAGGTGAGGCTGTCATGGCACAGTGGTAGACATGCTTATAGCGGTTTTGGGTAAAGGTGTAATAGTGATAGTACTACCATTCAACTGATTCCAGATACGTTCTTTTTTTTTTTTTTATTATTGTGTAATCAACACAATCTTCTAGTCAGAAGTTTTTTATATTAAAATTGAGTTTTAATTTGCTATTCTTTTTTATGTGTTTTATTGAAATCACATTTGAACAGAAATGTTAATTTTGAGGCATAAGAGTTAATATATGATAAAACTAGGTTTGAAGATGAATCGAATCGAAAAAATCGGTATGGGAGTGTCTGAAATCGAAATCGAATTGAATCGAGCTGTTGGTGAATCGTTGCAGCTCTAAAAATTATGAAATTTGACATATGTATATATATAATGAATTATAAAAGTGTCTATCAGTTTTCGACAGTTTGATACCTGAAAAGTGTTTCATTTTGACATAAAAGAAATATACTTATAAATTCATCTGGGCACAATAATAATGAAAGGTATTTTCATATTATTCTACAATGTACACGTCTTTTTTGGTTCATTATTTATACACATTGCTAATTGTTTAGTTTTAATCAATTTGGAAATGAAGTTGGACTGTTGCAATACATATATCACTCTATACTTATATGGCCTGTGATATATGTGATTTGAAAGTATATTTTACTTTAACTTGTGACAGTACATAGCACTCAAGTAACAAAAACACAATGAAAAGATCCAACTCACTCAAAATTAAAAAAATATTTTATTTATCAATACAGTACTAGTTATGAAGAGTTATTTTCAATTTGTTGCATCAAATAATTTTTAACTTATAATGTTATTGAAACTCATCAACAGGTCTCAACTTTCTTTTACGCCCTGTCTAAATCTTAACATTGTATAGTTTTTCAGTATAGAACTTGTCGGAATCAAATTCAATCAATGTCAAAAACAAAGAATTAAAAATAACGCAAGTTGGCAAGCCAATTCAAAACATGATTTTATCGTCTGTGGCATTAAAAATGTCTTCAATTGTAATTTCTGGTCTTATGGTATTTGTGGAGATTTCATGCTTGTCAGGAGATGCCTGCACATAGACACTTCCAACGTAGAGGCCACATTTATTGTTGAATCTTCATGAAATTTTTTGGAAAATTGTTCCCAATAATATCTTGGAAAAACATGGCCGTCAGGGGGTCATTTGATGTTCACTCTTCACGAAACTTGGTTGGAACATTTGTTCTATTGATATCTTGGGCTGCAAAGAACAGGTCATTTCTTTTTATCTCATGTCTTCTTCATCTGGCTATTTTCATAATAAGATTAATCATTTGGTTGTTATTATGAAATTGAAACTAGTTTTTTCTGACTGCTCATCTTTCTTCCATTCATTTAGGATGTACTGTTAGCCTGAAAACGTAACTTCATGTGAATGGCTTTTCCTGTTCAATTTTTCTTATGCTTGTTTATAGAGGGTAAGGAGGGACTGTCTTCAAGCAGCAGTAGTGGCTCCGACAGTGATTCCTCTTCCAACTCCAGCTCATCCAGTGAATCTGATTCCAGTGACATGTCCGATTCAGGTTAGGCTGCATCGGCCCACATTCAAAAACTGCTCTTCCTACCCATATCATACAAATGTCAGATCAGATCTGACGGCTTCATGACGAAATGTGTGTGCCTACCACAGAATTTCCAAAACATTTTCTTTGACAACACATTAAAGTAAGTTAACAACAGTTTATATGAATCAGTTAATAGGAACTTAAGCTTAAGTAAAAAAAAAATGTTGGTATTCACTGTTTATTTTAATTGCCACACTTGTATGTAACAAAACATTGCTGGCTGTACCAAGTTAATGTGCATTTTAGCTCACCTGAGCACAACATGCTCATGGTGAGCTTTTGTGATCGCCTTTTGTCCGTGGTGCGTCGTCTGTCGTGCGGCGTCAATATTTGCCTTGTTAACACTCTAAAGGCCACATTCTTCATGAAATTTGGTCAGAAGATTGGTCTCAATGATATCTTTGATGAGTTCGAAAATGGTAACAATTGCTTTAAAAAGATGGCTGCCAAGAGGCGGGGCATTTTTCCTTTAATGGCTATATATCATGGCTATAGTAAAACTTTGTTAACACTCTAGAGGCCACATTTATTGTCCGATCTTCATGAATCTTGGTCAGAAGATTTGACCCAATATTATCTTGGATGAGTTCGAAAATGGTTTCCGTTGGTTGAAATACATGGCCACTAGGGTGCGGGGCATTTTTCCTTTTATGGCTTAAGTAAAAAACCTTGTTAACACTCTAGAAGCCTCATTTATTTTCCGATCTTCATTAAACTTGGTAAGAAGATTGATCTCAATGATATCTTGGATGGGTTCAAAAATGGTTTTGGTTGCTTTAAAAACATGGCCACTAGGAGGCGGGGCATTTTTCCTAATATGGCTATATATTGCTTTAGTAAAACCTTATTAACACTCTAGAAGCCACATTTATTGTCCAATCATCATGAAACTTGGTTACAAGATTTGTATCAATGATATCTTGGATGAGTTTGAAAATGGTTCTGGTTGGTGGAAAAACATGGGCGCCAAGGGTGCATGGCACTTTTCCCTATATAGCTATAGTAAAACCTTGTTAACACTCTAGAAGTCATATGTATTGTCCAATCATCATGATTTGTCCCAATGATATCTTTGACAAGTTCGAAAATGGTTCTAGCTGCTTCAAAAACATGGTCACCAGGGGGCGGGGCATTTTTCCCAATATGGCTTCATGAATCTTCATGAAACGTTGTCAGAATATTTGTTTAAATTATATCTTGGATGTGTATAAAAAAGGTTCTGGTCTGTTCAAAAACATGGCTGCGATGGTGTTCACTAGTCATGAAAGTTGGTAAGAACATTTTGTTCTAATGACATCTTGGGCTGCACAGAACAGGTAAGTTCCTTTGAATCTCAGGTGAGCGACTTTGAGCCTTTCAGGCCCTCTTGTTCTTTAATTTGGCCTAGTGACCTAGTTTTTGTTCTCAAGTGACCCAGTTTTGAACTCGACCAAGATAACATTGGGACAAATCTTTAGATCATGGATCAAGTTTCAGGAAGATCAGACAATAAATGTGGCCTGTAAATGTGGCAAAGTATCGCTTCATAAATATCACTGCGAATTAAAGAATGAAAAGCAATTGACACTCAGCCAGAAAGTACTTGAATCTAAAGGTGATTCTAAAAAGCTGTACAAATTTGTGTGGGAGCTTACGGGAAGCAAGTCTGAGAACCCGTTGCCAACTGTTCAAAATGAAAATACTTTAGCTGACACATTTGCTGATTATTTTATGCAGAAAATAGAGACAATCCGAGGGAATCTTAAAGACTTTGACAACAACACGCCGATTGCGAAACAGGTCACACAATTGGGAAATTTTGAAAAACTCACAGAAGATGAGATCAGAAAGATAATAAATCAATAACAAACAAAGTCCTGCGAGATTGATATCTTACCGACAAAAGTGTTAAAGTTGTTTTTGAATGAGCTTCTTCCAACCATTTCTAAATTTGTAAACCTTTCTTTGGCACAAGGAGTATTCCCTGCGAAGTGGAAACAAGTGGTAGTGCGACCTTTGTTAAAAAAAGCCGGCTTTGAATTGACCTTTTCAAATTACAGACCAGTGAGTAATTTGGCATTTCTGTCAAAAGTAATTGAAAAATCAGCACTCTATAGATTAAACAAACATGCTAGTGAAAATGATCTTCTCCCAAAGAACCAATCTGCTTACAGACAATATCACTCTTGTGAGTCGGCATTACTAAGACTTGTTAACGATCTCCTAACTGCAATGGAAAACCAAGAGGTAACAGCACTCATTGCACTAGACCTTAGTGCTGCTTTCGACACCGTAGATCATGACATACTCTTAGATGTCTTGAAAATTCAATATGGCGTGTGTGGTGCGGCGCTGGACTGGATGGACTCATACTTGCGGCCGCGAAGTTGTTGTGTAAGTGTGAACGGATGCATGCCAAAACCACGTGAGTTAAAATGCAGTGTCCCACAAGGAAGTTGTTTGGGTCCTTGGCTTTACCTCACATATGCAGGAACAATTTTTGACATAGTACCCCCTTCCATCTCTGTCTATGGCTTTGCAGATGACCATACTGCCAGCAAACGTTTCAAACCGATTCTAGCGGAAGAAACTGAAGCCATCAACGAACTCCAAGATTATGCACAAGAAATAAACAACTGGATAAACAGTAATAAACTCAAAATGAACGCTTCAAAAACTGAATACATAGTGTTTGGAAGTCGCCCTCAATTAAATAAGTGTAACACTCGGGACATTGATGTATGTGGTGACAAAATCAAGCATCAAGTAGCATCAGATATCTGGGCGCTTTTCTGGATGAAACGCTGAACTTCAAGGAACACATTAAGAGAAAGTGTAGATCTGCAATGTTGAATTATTTTAAAATAAAAAACATTCGTAAATTCTTAACGCAAGACGCTACAGAAACACTAGTTCTTTCTTTAGTCATTTCACATTTGGACTACTGTAACGTTATTGTGTACGGCATCTCCCAATGTGAATTGGCAAAATTACAGCGTGTTCAAAATATGTGCGCAAAATTGGTTTTAAGCCGTAGAAAGAGTGACAGTTCAAACAATCACTTCACGACCTGCACTGGCTGCCAATCAAGACTAGAAACGAATTCAAAATTCTTACACACTTTTTTTACTGTTCAATTGGTAATACTCCTGCCTACTTGACCGAACTTCTATCCACTCCGATTTCTAAACGTAATCTTAGATCATCAGCATCATCAATAGGCTGTTTTAATGTACAGTTTAACAAGAAAAGAACATTCAGTGATAGAAGCTTTGGAACTGTGGGTCCAAAACTATGGAACAACATACCTTTGAGTTTAAGACAATGTACTTCAATTGACACTTTCAAAAAAAAACTTAAGACATGCTTTTTCCACGACTTTTTTGCATTATTTTAAAGGTAATACGTGATGTACCTTTGATATATGTTTTGTATAGACTTGTTTGACACTTGGCACTGTTGTTTGTTTTTTAACTTGTGAAAAGGATTGCTTCGCTCGCTTGTTGAGGATCGGTTACTGTGTCACTCCATATTATTGTTTGTTTTTTATTTGTGTTTAATTTTTGTTTTTATTTCTATTGTTCAACGCCATTGAATATGTTTATACGTAGAAATAGGCGTTCAATCAAATGCTCGAGTTTCAAGTGTTAACAAGGCAAAATGTTGATGACGCACAACGACGCACGACGGTCAAAAGGTGATCCCAAAAGCTCACCATGAGCATGTTGTGCTCAGGTGAGCTAAAAACACATTTTTATAGTGCTTTACTAAATAACAAATAAAGAAAAAAGCTTGTGAACACCCCAGAGGCACCATTTATTGCCTAATATTCAGGAACTTTTGCCAGAACATTTCAAACCTGGTCAGGTTGGGAAAAAAACTTGGTCACTAGGATAAATAAAAGAATAAGCTTGAGAAAATTCTAGAGCCCACATTCATTACTCAATCTTAATGAACCATGGTCTGAACATCTGTCTTAATAATATGTAGGTTGAATTTAAAACTGAGTCATGTGGGGTCAAAAACTAGGATTCTTTGTTGAATTCAAGAAAAGTTTGAGAACACTATAGAGGCCACATTTATTTCCCAATCTTCACGAAACTGGTTTGAACGTTTGTCCCTTAAACATCTCAGCTTAGTTCGAAACTGGGTCACATTTGGTTGAAAATAAGGTCATTTGGTAAAATGAAAGAAAATAACTGCAAAAAACTCGATAGAGGCCACATTTATTGACCAATCTTTATGAAACTTGGTTGAGACTTTTGATCCAATGATGTCATGGTCAAGATGGAAACTGGTGAATGTGGGGTCAAAAACTAGAGAAAAATAAATGCAACAACTACAACTCGTAGTGTTACTACAACAGACGAACGGACAACGCGCACAAAGCGGAGCTCAAAATTTAAAGAAAAAGCTTGTGAACACTTATTTTATATAGAAGTCATATTTTTTGTGCAGTCTTCATGAATATTTTTCTGAACATTCTTTGTGATGATTTCTTTGAGGAGTGAACTATGGTTCCTGTCATTAAAACATGGTTGCCATGTGGCTGTTTTTCTCATGTGGCTTTAGTACAAATAATTTTAGGTTCAGAAGTCACTTTTTATGCTTTCCCAAAATTTATTTTGCAGGGAACATATAGTCGCCGCTTCGTCTGTCCGTGCGTGTGTGTGTGCGTCTGTCTGTCCGTCCGTGCAAATTTTTTGTCCGGGCTATTTCTCAGCAACTAATTACTGGAATTCAATGAAACTTTATGGGAAGCTTCACTACCAAGAGGAGATGTGCATTATCAGCCGGTTCTGGTTTGATGATTTTTCACAGAGATATGGCCCTTTGAAATTTTCCATTGTACATATAGTGCAATTCTTAGCCGAGCTATTTCTCAGCAACTTATTACGGGAATTCAATCAAACTGTATGGGAAGCTTCACTACCAACAGAAGTGCATATTATCAGCCGGTTATGGTCGGATGATTTTTCACAGAGTTATGGCCCTTTGAAATTTTCTATAAACTGTACATATAGTGCAATTCTTGTCCGGGCTATTTCTCCCCAACTACTGGAATTCAATAAAACTATGGGAAGCTTAGCTACATTGAGGAGATGCGCATGTTATTTGTGGGTTCTGGTTAGATGATTTATTTAGAGAGTTATTGCCCTTTGAAATTTTTAAGTTGCTAAACCATCCATCGTATTATTTTGTCCAAAGTAATGCCCCTCAAGATGTTTCCTTTTATCTGAATATATAGTGCAATATTGTGACAAAATAAACCTTTGGGGAGCATCACCCCTCTCCGACGGTTTCTTGTTTGACCCAATCATCATAAAACTTGCTGAAGCATTAAATAATTTTATATATCTGGGCTTAGTTTAAAAATGATTGTGGTTTGTTTATAAGCATGGCTGTGAGATGTTTTGGCAATTCCCCTTATAAGTCTATTGTGAAACCTTGTTAACACTACCTTCTTAGAACACTTAGATTTCTAACTCTTTCATTGCTGGAACTGAATTTTGAAGGCCTTTGCAAACAGTTTGTATCCAGATGAGACACGACAGAACGTGGCGTCTCAGCAGGATCCAAACTGTTTGCTATTCTGATAGTATTCTTTGAAAAAAAATCGAAGAAAATGCTAATTTAAGAAATTCAGCAGATGACATTTTAGCAGACGACAAATGTCCCAGCATGCAAAGGGTCTGAGTTGGGCACCTTATACAGATATGGTCCTCTTGTTATCCAACGTTTTAGTTGTATGTACAAAGATAGTAATTTATACAATAACAAAAAAATATACTACTAATGTTTATTATAAAAAAAATCATATAAGCCTACCGGTATAACCGACTGGTATTGACTTAATTGCAATTTATAATTTAACTCCAATTTAATATACTGATTAATTATTTTAGATATGCAGATCTTCGTGAAACCCCTAACTGGCAATACCATCAAACTCATGGTGGAGCCCTCTGCCTCCATTGCAAATGTCAAGGCCAAGATTCAACACAATGAGGGAATCCCCCCAAATAAGCAAAAGTTACTATTTGCTTCCAAACAGCTGGAAGATGGCCGTACCCTCTCTTACTACAACATCCAGAAAGAGTCCACTCTCTTACTGGTCGTGCGTCTGCCTGATCGTATAAAGATCATCGTGAGGATGGTCACTGGTAAGACCATCAACCTCGAAGTTGAGCCCTCTGCCTCCATTGCGAATGTCAAAGCGATGATTCAAGTCAAGGAGGGTTTTCCCTCAAATCAGCAGAGGCTGATGTTTAAAGGCAACGAGCTGGAAGATCATCATTACCTTTCTTCCTTCAACATCCAGAGAGACTCAACCCTCCATTTGCAGTTAAAGTTAAAGCAGATCATCATCGTGAAAACAAATTCTGGCAGAATGATCCCCCTGGAGATTTTTCGCTCTGACTCAGTTAGGAGTGTCAAGACTAAGATCCAAGACAAGGAGGGAATTCCCGCACAGATACAGAGGTTGATCTTTAATGGCTGCCAACTAGAAGATGGTCGTACCCTAGATGACTACAACATCAATGATGGATCTATGCTCTACGTGGTACTTCGCCTCAGCGGATCTTGAACCCCATGCGACCAATGTGAAAAAAATATCGGTTCTCAAGCTATAATAATAATTAATTTCCAGTATTATTTCTGAGATTATGTAAAGAAGTTATTTGTGCAACAATATTCCTTTAAAACCAGTTTAAACTCCTATTACTTCTTTAATGACCATTCCAAGGTGCTTAATCAAATTTTCTTCATGTATGTGCGTATGCTTTGTACTTTTGTGTCTTGTCATTTCTTTTGCTTTGTGTCACCCTGTCTGTCAGTTGGTTCCTTGCTACCCTCCTTGTTTAACTGAAGTTTACCTATATATGTGCGAAATGAAAAGGAAACAGCATATTTGTCAGAAACATGTACTGATTTCATTTACTATGCTCGTATATGGCAGAAGATAAAATATTAAAGCGCATCTCATATATACATGTGACCTATTATTGAATGAGGGTGTTTAATTTGTAGATATGATCACATGAAGTCATAGAAAATCTGTTTTCCAGCCTTTTTAGAAATGCAGATCGATAGCAGGGAATCATGCAACCTTTGCCCTTTCATTGACTTTGTGCACCTATAAAGATGAAATTATGACTTCTAGTGGGAGTAAAGATTTTCTGATTTCAAATTCATATTTCTTAGGCTGATATAGATCTTTTAGTTATCGTGAAATATTTTTATGCCCCCCTTCGAAGAAGAGGGGGTATATTGCTTTGCTCATGTCGGTCGGTCGGTCTGTCGGTCCGTCCACCAGGTGGTTGTCAGACGATAACTCAAGAACGCTTGGGCCTAGGATCATGAAACTTCATAGGTACATTGATCATGACTCGCAGATGACCCCTATTGATTTTGAGGTCACTAGGTCAAAGGTCAAGGTCACGGTGACCAGAAATAGTAAAATGGTTTTTGAAAGATAATTCAAGAACGCATACGCCTAGGATCATGAAACTTCATGGGTAGATTGACCATTACTTGCAGATGACCCCTATTGATTTTGAGGTCACTAGGTCAAAGGTCAAGGTCAGGGTGACCCGAAATAGTAAAATGGTTTCCGGATGATAACTCAAGAACGCATACACCTAGGATCATGAAACTTCATGGGTAGATTGATCATGACTTGCAGATGACCCCTATTGATTTTGAGGTCACTAGGTCAAAGGTCAAGGTCACGGTGACCCGAAATAGTAAAATGGTTTTCGGATGATAACTCAAGAATGCATACGCCTAGGATCATGAAACTTCATAGGTAGATTGATCATGACTTGCAGATGACCCCTATTGATTTTGAGGTCACAAGGTCAAGGTCATGGTGACCTCAAATAGTAAAATGATTTTCGGATGATAACTCAAGAACGCTTTTTCCTAGGAACATGAAACTTCATAGGTACATTGATTGTGACCTGCAGATGACCCCTATTGATTAGCAGGTCACTAGGTCAAAGGTCAAGGTCACAGTGACAAAAATCGTATTCACACAATGGCTGCCACTACAACGGACAGCCCATATGGGGGGCATGCATGATTTGCAAACAGCCCTTGTTTCTTAATACTGATGACAAATGACACTTTATTCTCTTTTATATGTTTTCCTATAATCTTGTTCAACAGATATAGGTCCGATAAAATCTGGTTAGGTCCTGTAAGTTTGAACAATTGCAGAAACTCATGTCCTGTGAGTTGATCTTGTCTTTCACATGGGTTTAAATACGAGTGAAAATTTTTATGTTAAATATTTCACTCTCAGATATTAACATTATTTGTGTTATAATATTCATGCAATTCAAATGATGAACATTTATTTGTTTTTATTTCTTAAATGTAACACTTTGACATTTAACCGTTTTCTCAGATTGTATAAGCAGTTTTAAATTTCTGTAAGTTTAATTCTTAATAAATAGTGATGTTGTTACATACTTTGTTTCCTAGATCATGTTCTTTTTATGCCCCCAGATCGAAAGATCAGGGGTATATCGTTAAAAACATGACCACCAGGGGCGGGGCATTTTTCCTTATATGGCTATAGTAAAACCTTTTTTACAATCTAGAGGCCACATGTATTGTCCAATCTTCATGAAACTTGGTCAGAAGATTTGTCCTAATAGTATCTTGTTATCTCAGGTGAGCGACTTTGTGCCTTTCAGGCTTTACACCAGTGGTATTAAACGTACAATTGACTTTCTCTTTTACAATAATAACTGAGAGAATGTTAATTATTTTAATTATGAGCAAATAATGATTCAATGTGCCGTATGACAATCTGGTCTATGACCATTTTATTTTTGAATAAGTTTTGCTCTTTTTATCCCCCGCCATAGGCGGAGGGATATTGATCTGGTGTTGTCCGTCCGTCTTTCTGTCCATCCGTCTGGAGCCATATCTTGGAAGTCCTTTGGCGGATTTGATTGAAACTTGGTATGAGTATATCTATGGATAACAGGATGATGCATGACAAATGGCATTGTACACCATCCGTTAACAACGGAGTTATGGCCCTTTTTATCTTGAAAAAATGCTTTTTTGTGTGTGTCTGGAGCCACATCTTGGAAGTGCTTTGGCAGATTTCATTGAAACTTTATTAAGTTTAAACCTATTTATTTTAGCTCGATTGCGTCGAAAGCCTTAGGCTTATATAAACGCTCTCGAGTCCGTTTCCTGGGCCTAGAACCAGTACTTTGTGTGTTTGGGGGAGATCTAAAGAACGCTCCCACGGTGGGGATCGAACCCGTGACCTCCCGGTCGCAAGGCGGACACCATATCCATTACACCACGGCGACCTTGTGTCCAGAAGCATAACACTTTTGTGTCCAGAAGCATATTGGCGGGGAATATCATTCAACGAATTTGCTTGTTTTTTCTCATATATCGACTGCATGATGATCGCAGATAAAAAAGAGTTGAGAAGATGCTGTTTACAACCGGACATTGGCCGAGACGTTGACAGAAACGGGCTTAATGCTGGCAGTCGGTCGACGTCAGACCATATGGCTCCTGCCATACGTCGGTCTTTGGCCATACTGGTAAGATGTTGACTGAAATGGGCTAATGCTGTCAGTCGGTCGACGTCAGACCATATGGCGCCCGCCATATGTCGGTCTTTGCCTGAGGACGTTGATCACAGAGCTTTGGCTCTTCATTGATTGACGTCACTGGGGATCGGCCCGGTCACCGGTGATCGCCGGGGACCGCACCGGGCTCCGGTCCATGGCACACCAAGACCGGTCCGGGCACAGGTCACCGGTCATTGAAAAAGTTTTAGTTGTATGTTCAGAGATAGTAATTTAACAAATAAGCTTAAAAATAAACTACTGATGTTTGTTATAAAAGTAATAAAAACCACCAGTAAAACCGACTGATATTGACTTAATTGCAATGCATAATTTATCTCCTAAGTCTCCAACTTAATATTATACTGACTGATTATTTTAGGTATGCAGATCTTCGTGAAGACCCTAACTGGCAAGACCATCAAACTCGTGGTGGAGCCCTCTGCATGCATTGCAAATGTCATTGCCAAGATCCAACAGATCGATAAAATTCCCCCAAATCAGCAAAGTTTAATCTTTGCTTCCCAACAGCTGGAAGATTACCGTACCCTCTCTTACTACAACATCCAGAAGGAGTCCACTCTCTCTCTGGTCTTGCGTCTGCCTGAGAGTATAAAGATATTCGTGAGGATCGTGACTGGTAAGACTATCAACCTCGAAGTTGAGCCCACTGCCTCTATTGCAAATGTCAAAGCAATGATTCAAGACAAGCAGGGTATTCCTCCAGATCAACAGAGGCTGATCTTTAAAGGCAACGAGCTGGAAGATAACTGTTACCTTTCTACCTACAGCATCCAGAGAGATTCAACCCTCCATGTGCAGTTAAAGTTAATGCAGATCATCATTGTGAAAACCTCTTCTGACACAATGATCGCCCTCGAGATTTTTTGCTCTGACTCCGTTGAGAGTATCAAGAACAAGATCCAAGACAAGGAGGGAATTCCCGCACAAATACAGAGGTTGATCTTTAATGGTCGCCAACTAGAAGATGGTCGTACCCTCTTGGACTACAACATCAATAATGGATCTAAGCTCTACCTTGTACTTCGGCTTATCGGTTCTTGAACCCCATGCAATCAATGCAAAAAAATATTGGTTCTCATGCTATAATAATAATTAATTTCCAGTATAATTTTTGAGATTGTGTAAAGAAATTATAATTTGTGCAACAATATTACTTTAAAACCAGTTTAAACTCCTATTACATTTGCAAGTACCATTCCAAGGCGCTTAATGGAATTTTGTTCATGTATGCTTTGTACGCGCGTGTCTTGTAATTTCTTTTGCTTTGTGTCAACCCGTCTGTCAATTGGTTTCTTGGTACCCTCCTGGTTTAACTGAAGTTTACCTTTATATGTATTTGGTGCGAAATGAAAACGAAACTGCATATTTTTTAGAAACGTACTGATTTCATTTACTAACCTCGATTACGGTAGAAGATAAAATATTCAAGCCCGTCTCATATATACATGTGACGTATTATTGAATGAGTGTGTTTGATTGGTTGATTGGAAAACAGATTTTCTATGACCACATGAAATTATAGAAAATCTGTTTTCCAGCCTTTTTTTAAATGCATATCGATATCAGGTAACCATGCAAACTTTGCCCTTTCAATGACTTTGTGCACCTATAAAGATAAAATTATGACTTCCAGTGGCAGTAAAGCCTTCTGATTTCAAATTCATATTTCTTAGGCTGATAGAGATCTTTTAGTTATCGTGAAATATTTTTTCTTAATACTGATGACAAATGACACTTAATCCTCTTTTATATGTTTTCCTATAATATTGTTCAACAGATATAGGTCCGATAAAATCTGGTTAGGTCCTGTAAGTGTGTTATAATATTGATGCAATTCAAATGATGAACATTTATTTGTTTTTATTTCTTAAATGTAACACTTTGACATTTAACCGGTTTCTTAGATTGTATAAGCAGTTATAAATTTCTGTAAGTTTAATTCTTAATAAATAGTGATGTTGTTACTTATTTTGTTTCCTAGATAATGTTCTTTTTATAATAAATAGTGATGTTGTTACATAATTTGTTTCCTAAATAATGTTCTTTTTATTCCCCCAGATCGAATGATCAGGGGTATATCGTATTTGGCCTGTCTGTCTGTCATTGTACTAGTGTATCTGTGTGTCTGTCTCAAAACTTTAACCTTGGTCATAACTTTTGCAATATTGAAGATAGCAACTTGATATTTGGCATGCATCTATATCTTATGGAGCTGCACATTTTGAGTGGTTTAACGCTAAGGTCATCCTTCAAGGTCAAAGTTCAAATACATGGCTTCAAAGTGGCGAAGTAGGGGGCATTGTTTTCACAAACACAGCTCTTGTTTAATGTTGAGCTTTTAAAAGGTCTCAGTTTTAATGATGCATTGCTTCGTGTTTGGCACAATTAAGGATGCGTTGTGCAATAATGGAAGATGCTTGAAATCTAAAAAGTGAATGTAACAATTGTTTTTCTAAATAATTTTGAGAAATAATAAACTGTTCAGTGCGTAGCTTCACATAATACATAATGTTAATTCCTTGAAACAGTGTAAAAATGAAAATATGCTTTAACTTTATATATAAAATTAACTGAAATCATCCAACCAATTTGCCATTACAACTTAATACTGTGTATGATGGAAAAAATGACGGTTCACTGGAATATATAGACACACACACACATAAATGTAGAATAAGGTCTGAAACCCACCGTCTGAGGTAACCAAATGTTTTGACAAGTGGTATCCTCATTCCTTAAAGAAATTATGTCTCGCCTTTCATAACGCGTAAACATGCGAGTTTATGTAAACATAATACTATACGATAACATGTACCAGGGACCTATACAAACATTGTTTGTATAGGTCCCTGCATGTACCGGTAGTTCTATACTAGAATAACATTTGTTATTGTGAGTTTATACCTTTTATAAATACTATTTCATATTGGCTACTTCACTGCATTGGCTCTTTATCATAGGGTGAATAAAACAAAAGGTGAAAACAAATAATGTAGTTATACCCCCACTAAACGAAGTTTAGGGGGGGGGGGGTTATAGGAGTGAGCTTGTCGGTCGGTCCGTGTCCGCTCTCTAATTCCAGTAGTTTAAATTTTATTTGGCGTAAAACGAGCTATCATGAGTCTTCACAACAATACATTACATGTAAGCAAACCTGTAAACTATTAAATTGCACACAAACATGTACTATAATTCAAAACAGCAGTCAGTACACATGTAATCTGATAATTCATAACTACATGTACATTGTTCTAGTACTTATGCAGTTATTCTAATTTCAAGTTAGAATAATGTTTAACTAAAATGAAAGAGAAAACTTTTAATGGAATATCAATAGTTTGTTTATCGTGTCAACACATTGTTGTGTGAATTTCAATTTTAGTATGTTTTATATTCTTAATCCTCCAATGATGCAATTTTAAAGCATACGGAGATAACCAGCAGTCAATGAACGGATTGAACCAATACCAGTAATAATTTACTTCAATATTTACCAAACGTATCCTGTTAGATTATATCAAGACATAGTTGTAGGCAAACATAAAATGTATAGGTGAATTATTCTTATTAACCAGGTTTTCCGAAGGAAAAAACTGGTTATTAGATTGGCGAATGCGGGCTGGCGGAACAAGCTTGTCCGGGCCATAACTATGTCGTTCATTGTCAGATTTTAAAATCATTTGGCACATTTGTTCACCATCATTGGACGGTGTGTCGCGCGAAATAATTACGTCAATATCTCCAAGGTCAAGGTCACACTTTGAGTTCAAAGGTCAAAAATGGCCATAAATGAGCTTGTCCTGGCCATAACTATGTCATTCATTGTGAGATTTTTAAATCATTTGGAACATTTGTTCACCATCATGGGACGGTGTGTCGCACGAAAGAATCACGTCAATATCTCCAATGTCAAGGTCGCCACGACTAAAAATAGATTTTTTTAAAAACAAACTTACAAAGGGGGTTAATTTTGTTTGTTCATTTCAAAAGTTCAGTTTGAGTTTTCTCCCTTTATCAGATTTTTTTTTTCACAATGAAAACCTGGTTTTGTGACAGTTTTGTCCCTTGTTTTCTATATGTTAAAAAGCAGTTCATTATTTAGGCCGTTAGGAGTCCTAGTTTTAATGTATGTATACAAAATGTGTTGAGGGTTTTGAGAGGTAAGTAGCAGCTGGGGTGTGAGATGGTAGCAACTAATTCCGAGCGAGTTCCTGTTTTCGATTCTTGGTATTTTGCACGAATTTAATGTGTGACAGTGTCGATATATAAATACATGTGTTCCTTTTCCGTTTAAGAAGGTAAACGCACCAAACAGAAAAAAATATCAGCGTAGTTGGTCGTAATCGGGTTATAATCAGCTCATTTCAATTTTCATTTAAAAATGCTTTGTCATTAATTGACATTTTTCCAGTCCATGTGCATTTGAATTTTGAGTTGCCATATAATTTCGCGTGTCTGAACTATATGTCGTTGAAAGTGCCATAATTCTGATAATTGCTCTCTGTATGAATGATTTATATTTACCAGTTATGGATGTGTCATTTTGTAAATAATTATTAATTTATATATAAGTATTTGATAGAATGTGTTCATTAGGGAATTCAATGTTCGTTGGTAATTGCGGCTAACAGATTCATAGGTTTTACATTATATAATAGCTTGGCTTTAAATATTTTATAGTATCAGTATTGTCGATGTCTGCATGAACAGTTTAAAAAAAAAGTTTCATTGTCAAACCAACGTGTATATGTTAAATAAGTGTAGTTTATATACACAATAATTACGGCATGCAAACATATTTTGGCTCTTTCTTTAAGTATTTTATGGCGTTCATATAAATAAAAATAACGTCTTATTTTCCGAGAGGGGTTAAGGTCATCGACAACTAGTCATTGTAGTGTAAAATTGACGATGTTAAATTGTAAGAGATAAAACTACCATTAACTCGCTATATAATCATCATTACATTCGAAATGTTAATCATCAATCTAGTAAACAGTTCAATTTATTAACGAAATAAATATTATATAAATGTATATATGGGTACTTCTGTGTATTTGCTTAATATTGTCATTCACATCGTCCAAGCTTCATACACAATTGGTGTTAAGTAAAATTATTAATGTAACCTAGAATGATTCAAAACGCGGTTGGTAATTTAGCGTGCAAATACAGGAAGCCGTGTATATTGGTATGTTAGGTACCTACGAGGGAGTGCTGTCCTGATATATTTTTAGTTATATTGAAGGAAAAGTGCTTGTTCGTTTCGCTGTATCCGTATCGTCACATGCTTAAGCTAACGCTTACATTTATGTAACAGAAAACTGATTACTATTAAGATCGTTTTGTTGAATCAGCATGTAATATATGATATGAACATACACAATAAACACATGAGTATCGGGAGGCAATATGCGTATACAAACATTAGTTTAAACTGTACGATGCCTGTTGTTTCACATCATATTGATTACTTTTAAGAGACTAAATTTATTACACACATCGGTTTGGTCTGGAAATTAAAAATATAAAGTCGTATTTAATCGTATTGAATATTCTCTACTTTTTAGCTCACCTGAGCACAATGTGCTCATGGTGAGCTTTTGTGATCCCCTTTTGTCCGTCGTCCGTTGTGCGTCGTCAACATTTGCCTTTTCACAAGAGAGGCCACATTTATTGTCCGATCTTCATGAAATTTGGTAAGAAGTTTGGTCTCCATGATATCTTGGACGAGTTCGAAAATGGTCACGGACTCACGGTTGCTTTAAAAACACTCTACAGGCCACATTTATTGTCCGATCTTGATGAAACTTGGTCAGAAGATGTGTCCCAATATTATCTTGGATGAGTTCAAAAATGGTTTCGGTTGGTTAAAAAACATGGCCGCCAGGGGGCGGGGAATTTTCCTTATATGGCTATCGTAAAGACTTGTTAACACTCTAGAGGCCACATTTAATTGTTTGATTATCATGAAATTTGGTCAGAAGCTTTGTATCAATGATATCTTGAACGAGTTCGAAAATGGGTCCGGTTGGTTGAAAATCATGGCCGCCAGGGGACGGAGCATTTGTCCTAATATGGTTAAAGTAAAACCTTGTTAATACTCTAGAGGCCACATTTATTGTCCGATCATCATGAAACTTGGTCAGAAGATTTGTCCCCATGGTATCTTAGACGTGTTCGAAAATGGTTCCAGTTGCTTGTAAAACATGGCCCCCAGAGGGCGTGGCATATTTCCTTATATGGTTATATAGGCTTTTCTAAAACGTTGTTGAAACTCTAGAGGCCACATTTATTTTCCGTTCATCATGAAACTTGGTCAAAAGATTTGTTCCAATGATATCTTTGACGAGTTCGAAAATGTTTCCGGTTTGTTGAAAAACATGGCTGCCAGGGGGCAGGGCATTTTTCCTTATATGGCTTTTGTAAAACTTTGTTATCACTCTAGAGGCCAAATTTATTGTACGATCATTATGAAACTTGGTCAGAACATTTATCCCAATGATATCTTGTATGAGTTTGAAAATGGTTCCAGTTGGTTGAAAACATGGCCACCAGAGTGAGGGGCGTTTTTCCTTATATGGCTTTGGTAAAATATTGTTTACACTCTAAAGGTCACATTTATTGTCCAATCTTCATGCAACTTGGTCAGAAGATTTGCCCTATGATATCCTTATAAGATATAAAATAAAATTTCAAATAAAAACATTTTTGCTGTTTTTCCTTTCTCAAGAAGATTATGATGATCACAAAACTTGGTTCGTGATTTACAGCAACAAACATGTTTTATGCTATCTGAATATTCTTTATTGAATATTCTCGAAGTTTAATGTAGTAATACTTATTTCGCAGAAAATTAATTCAGGGAGAAAAAACTGTTCATAGCTTGAATTGTTGAATTCCATTCATGAATGCACACTTAATTACTCCAACTTGCCCTTATTAGCTGCGTGCAGAGCGACACAAATTAATACACATCTCTGAGTGAACCTTGTTGTTTTATTTTGAGATCAGCAACTTGATACCTTGTGCTATTTCTTTGATGTCTGGCATCATAGATAAGAGAACATATATTTTTTGAGGCACACAGTTTATTGACGAGTTCTGATTTTTTGTGTGATTATCAAAGATTTGTGTTTTAAAACGGATTTATTGATTTTTTAATTGGAAATATAATTGCCAGGTGAGTCGGAAAATAGTTCATGTTTGTTTAAAACAAAGATCTATTAATATACATAGATCTTTTTTTAATAAAAAGGCTCTCAAGGGGGTTTGCAGTTTTCTTGTATGTCTACAGTTGTTTATAGTGAAACAATTCGAATACTGTCAGTCACATTTTTAGTTCAGTCTGAATGACTCTTGCTGAGTACAGATGCTATCATATCTTGATTTAGTTTACTCAATTAGTTTAAATATTATCTTCAAACATGGTGACAATCTTTATGAGCATAATATTTTTTGCTCATGGTGAATTTTTGTGATCACCTTTTGTCCATTGTCTTCCGTTGTGCGTCATGAATATTTTCCTTGTTAACACTGGATAGGCCACATTTATTGTCGGATCTTCATGAAACTTTCTCAGAATAATTGTCCCAATGATATCTTGGACGTGTTCAAAAACTGTTTCGGATGATTGAAAACCTTGGCCAACAGGGGCGGGGCATTTTTCCTGATATCTTAGTAAAAACTTGTTAACACTTAAAGTCACAATTATTGTCCAGTCTTCATGAAACTTGGTCAGAATTATGTTTTAATGATATCTTGGATGCCAGGGGGCCATTTCTAGTTTATTCTTCATGAAACTTGGTTAGAACATTTGTTGATATAAGTATGTTGATGTAAGCACACGATTAAGTTAAAGAAATAAACTTACAATATTTTTAGTGGAACACTAGCCAAACTAGGATACTTAAATATGATATTACAGTACAATATATCCAAGTGGTGATCTTCGAAAAGCGGTCACATGTTTTTAGCAGTAAGTCTCAATTTCGAGAGAAAAACAGTACACTTAAATTAATTGTGTAGTTTAACTATAAGAATAATTGACCATCCTCCTTTTATTTTTTTGAGCGGGAGCTGTAATTTTGTGAATCGTTTAGAAATTTCGCAGCGAGTAATGTTGAGACAGCGAATATTAATACGATATAAACGCTTATCACTTTCTTGCTGATATGGCGAAAAATACCTGTCTCGGTACGGTACGTCGCTATCTTGTTTGTCATGTGATTACCTCTTCTGATTATAGAAGCCTACTGATAGCAATATCACATGTTGCTGTTGTTTAACATGGTCGAAATGTTTAAACTAAATTATATTACAATAATAAACCCCGATCGACTTCAAAAATTTTATCTGATGTGGACACGTTCTAACGAAATGATTGACCTCCTTTAGAGAACTATAAAGAAGGCCTTTAAGTGAAGGCAAATAAACAGGTACATTTCATTTACTGTACGATTAATATACCATATATACTATTTATCGTTTTACATGTTCATGTTCATAAATAGTGGTAATATGACAATAACGTTTAATTTCTTAAGTTTCGTTTTCCATATTGTTTTATTCGTATCAATTATGCAAGATATGGATCAAACATAAATTATGAGCGTTTACATTGACGAAAATGCGGTTACTCACAAATAATTATAGTATTTAGAAGTTACAATTTTAAGAGTAGGTGGTTAATGATTTCAGTCCACTTTCGATTTCGATGCACGTATCATCGACAAGAAGTATTTTATTGTTTTTCTTTAAATGCCTTGTGCAGAGATTTCATAAAGATATAGAACATTCGCAAAAAGTTCTACGCGGTTTTCCTAAAATTGTGTCTTTGACCATAGTAAGAAAGACCATGGCCTTAAAATAATGTTGGTCTTGCGTAAAGCGTTTCCATAATACGCTATTTTAGCCAAGTTATTTCGTAGGTTTTAAACCAAACGTTAAAAATGAGCAATACTATGAACTGATAATAAGAGTATTCAAAAATAACGAAATGTATTTTGATTTTTAAAATTACACAAACTTAAATGGCAGTTCTTTATTTCATTCCTCTTTCGATTTCGATGTACACTGTATGCTACATGAATGTACCGATGAAAAATATGCAGCTTTCATATAGATGTTGAAAATACACAATTAGTGCTTTGAATTTTACGTTCACCATATGAGTAGAAAGTGTGTTTCAGTTATTTGGAAATAACTGCGGATTAAAGGTATAGATGGGAATAGGTTGCAATAGTTAGATTATTAAGAACTTTTATGTCAGAGTAAAAGCAACCTTGGTTACATAAGAAATGTGAGTTTTTCTCGACGCATCGGTTTTAATAGATTTCATAAGAGTCAAGCTATTACGTTAGCTTCGAACTCAAAAATGTGAAATAGCGGGTCATATTCAGAAAAGACAGACATTTTTTTTTTTAAGTCACATTACTCTAAGAAAATCTCTATTGCTGAACTTGCTAATTCGTCTTTTTAGCTATCTTATACGTTTTAGTAAAATGTTTATATCGGAAATTATTGTGTACGGTACAAATAGATTTTAAGCTCACCTGATTGCTCAGGTGAGCTTTTGTGACCGGTCTTTGTTCGTCGTCCGTCCGTCCGTTAACATTTGTTCGTAAACACTCTAGAGGCCACATTTCTTGTTCGATCTTCATGAAACTTGGTGAGAAGCTTTGTCCCAATGAAATCTCGGTCGAGTTCGAAACTGGGTCGTGTCGGGTCAAAAACTAGGTCACTAGGTCAAAAAAAGAAAAACCTTGTAAACACTGTAGAAGTCACATTTCGTGCCCAATCTTCATGTAACTTTGTCAAAATGTTTGTCTTAATGATATGTTGGTTGAGTTCAAAAGTGGTTTGGGTCCGTTGAAAAACATGGCCGCCAGTGGGCGGGGCAGTTTTCCCTATTTGGCTATAGAGAAACCTTGTAAACACTCTAGAAGTCACATTTTTTGCCCAATCATCATGAAAGTTTGTCAAAACATTGGTTTTATTGATAACTCGGACGAGTTCGAAAATGGTCCAGATCGGTGAAAAAACATGGCCGCCAGTGGGCGGGACATTTTTCTCTATATGTATAAAGTGAAAACATGTGAACACTCTAGAAGTCACATTTTTGGCCCTATTTTCATGAAATTTGGTCAAAATGTTTGCCTTAATGATATGTTGGTTGAGTTCAAAAGTGGTTCCGGTCCGTTGATAAACAAGGCCACCAGAAGGCAGGGCAGTTTTCCTTATTTGTCTATAGAGAAACTTTGTAAACACTCTAGAAGTCACAATTTTTGCCCAATCATCATGAAAGTTGGTCAAAACATTGGTTTTATTAATATCTCGGACGAGTTCGAATATGGTCCAGATCGGTAAAAAAACATGGCCGCCAGTGGGCGGAGCATTTTTCTCTATATGTATATTGTGAAAACATGCGAACACTCTAGAAGTCACATTTTTGGCCCAATTTTCATGAAATTTGGTCAGAACATTTGTTTCCTTGATACGAGAGTTGAGTTCAAAAATGGTTCCGGTCAGTTGAATAGCATGGCTGCCGGGGGGCAGTTTTCTTATATGTATATAGTAAAAAAAGTTTGTGAACACTCAAGAAGTCACATTTTTTGCCCAATCATCATAAAACTTGGTGAACAGATTGGTTTTATATATATCTCAGATGAGTTCGCAAATGGTCCCGATCGGTAAAAAGACATGGCCGCAAGGGGGTGGGGCAGTTTTCCTTATGTGACTAGAGAGAAACCTTGTGATCGAACACTATAGAAGTCACATTTTTTGCCTAATCATCGTGAAACTCAGTCAATACATTGGTTTTATTGATTTCTCTGACAAGTTGAAAAACAGCTCAGATCGGTGAAACACAGTTTTTAGCTCACCTGATTGCTCAGGTGAGGTTTTAGGATTGGTTTTTGTCCGCCGTCCGTCCGTCCACATTTCGTTTGTAAACACTTTAGCATTCACATTTCTTAAGCATTCTTTATTAAAGTTGCTGAAAGATCTCGTTCAAGTTTGATAATGAGCAAAATCACAATTAATGCCATAAGTATTGCCCTTAGATTGTCAAAATTTTCATTATATTATACAAAATCCTTGTAAACACTCTAGAGGTCACAATTTTGTTTCAGATTTATGAATCTTGGTCATAATATTTATTTTTGCAAACAATTTAGTTTGATGTTTGGTAAGGGGGGGGGGTCAACTCAAAATATAGGTAACCAGGTCAAATCTTACAAAAACAATTACACTCCATACGCCAGAGTTTTGGTTCAATAATGATGAAACTTGACCAGGATGTTTGTCTGGACAAAATCTAGGTCAAGCTTGACATTTGGTAAAGATTGAATGAACCGACTCCTCTCAGGTGAGCGAACTAGGGCCATCTTGGCCCTCTTTTTAAATATTGTTGTGAATGAACTGAATAAGACGTACCGCTTTACGCATGCACAATGTTAATAACTGCTTTGTAGTGTCTGAAATTTGTCAATAACGTGCGTGATTTGTGAAGCTAGCTAGACTCTCTGGATTTTAGGACAATAATTCGGACGTGTTTTTTTTTTATTAAATAATTAAATATTGAATATTAAATATCGAACGATTCCAAAACATATTTCGGATTTTGTGTTTGCCATGCATACTTGGGAGCTTCGATAGAAATAAAATTATTGTTATCGCCTCGATATTCGATTTCGTAAATCGTGTTTATGGGGACAGTGTTTAGCATTTGATACAATCATTCAAAAAGTGTAATTTAAAATCAAAATAGATAAACGGATGGAATAACAGAAAATGAAATTACAAATCTTTGTTACTTTATTATCATAAGAACCGGATTTAAGTTGTCGTCGAGGAAAGTGTGTAGTTTACTTTAAATTTTGCTGTTTGACGAATCTTCTTAAAGCAAAAATAGAGGCATCGATTAAATATACAGATGAGTTTCAGTTTCAATCGATATTTGTATTATCCAAATTGTGTGCTACGTGTCATAATAATTATGTTCGCTTCTTTCGTTGAGTTGTGGCTTAATTTTATTGATCACCGTTGGCTAAGGCTAAGAATGAATGTGAACGCCATTTTGCTCAGTATAACTGAGCCGCGCGATCACATTCTTTTCTCATATGAAAAATCGGCCCGGCTCAGCGGGAAGATATAATTTATATTTGCCCGCTAGATACGAATTACGGCCCGCTCGCGACGTCATTTTGTTACTTTTTATAGTAACGATATGTGATATATATATACATAACATGTTCATTTCATTGAACGCATATTTTTCCCAGTTAACATATTTTCAAACATAACGCAAACGATTGGTAATCCAACGTATGGGACTTGTTGAACCGAATCGGTTATACCGATGCATGTACGTTCCTTAAATCGGTTAGCACTGATCAAGTTATTTCTTTACATAAAAACAGATTACAAAACCAGTACATCACATATTGGACTGTCAGTGTCACATAACTACCTCAACGATTCAATATAAGAAACAAAAACAGTATTCGAAAGATCATCGTATATTTGTACTATTGAAAATAGAAAGAAACAAACCCATAGGATACTATGCTATAAATAACGACAGACGAGATAGACAGGCAGACAGACAGAAAGACATTTTTTCCAGTAAAACTCATTTTATTAGTGTGAAGTTTAATCGGTATAATCAACCATCCCTCTATGAGGCGGTCAATTACCGCCGATTTGCCAGTTCCAATGACTTGTTGCTTAACATAGGTTTGACTGTAATTTATTGCGGAATGCCAATATAATAGTTGTTATTCGGAACGCTCCAGTCTGTGGTTTTCCAAGCACGCGCGGTAGGTACAAACAAAAGCTGACTAGCATATTTTAAAAGCGAGTGAATCAATAATTCCTCTTATCGCTGAATTGTAAACACCACTTTTTCTGCTCAAACGTTCGCTTTAGTTGATACAAATACCATGGTCGACAGGTTTAAACTGATTCCTTTTACTTCCATAAAGCTCGAGAGGATCCGATTGATTTCCTATTTGTTTTATGTTGAGAACATTGTGCAAAGATATGATTCAAGCTCTTTCGGAGAACGTTAACGAAGGCGTTGCGATAAAAGCATAAAAATAGGTAAATTTCATTTAATATAGATAAATTCATCATATAGAATATTTATAACTTTATTTTGCATATGAATAGCTGTACCATATATGACAATAACGTTTAATGTGTATTGTTTCATTTTCCATATTCTTCATTCGTGTAAAAAACCAAATGACAGTTAATGATTTCAATCCACTTTCGATTTCGATGTACAAAGTATTATTCATGCACGGTTAATTGGCCATTAAATTTATTTATGAAGTTTTTCTAATGCTTTGTGTAGAGCTTTCAAATAGATATAGAACACTCACAATAACTGCTATGCGGTTTACCTTCAAGTTTGACTTTGGCCATAATTTGATTAAAAATCTCAGACGAAAACCGACCATGGCAATATGGGTCTTGCGTGCAAAGCAGCCGCTTCTATAAACCTTATTTGAGCCAAATTATTCCGCAGTTTTTAGATGGTCGCTAAGCGACCTTCTAATGTGGTTAGTCTAAAATTCAGGTCGATACGCCATAGCTACTAGGAGCCCAATACATGCTTACTACGCGTATCCGCGCGAGAAAGAGTTGTATAATTTATGAAAGAGGTTTGAGTACTCCAATTATATTCATTCACAAATGGAAACATGATATTAATATCGTGTTAAATGCAATAGTTTCGAACGGTGCTTTTATAGAAAAGAATCAATAAAAAATGATCGTTTTGTTCGTGTCGCGGAGGAGATTGTTTATGAATGAATAAAATAGTCCACTTTCTGCAGCGTCTTCATATCTTAGTATTTTTGCTCAGTCCATTCACAATATGAGGCTGATAATAGATGCGCCTGTCGATAAACAAAGAAAAGTCCACGGGCGATAACAACGCAATAGGTTACGCTCTCACATACACCTCAATGACGTAGTACAGGTCATTCGTAAATTGAGGCTATTAATAGATTCGGGAAAAAGTTAACGCTTATTTATATTCTCAATTTATATAAAACGTTGATCATAAGCTCAACAATAACTTCAGCGATACGATAAACAAAAACAAAAAAATGTTTCATAATCGCTAAACCCGAATATAACAAACAATTTATAATAATAATACGAATGACCTGTTTTGTAACCTCGTTCATGCTACTACAGCGGGTATTTCTGGAAAACGTTCTTTGGTTCTCAACAGATAGCGGCGATCTTTTGTATTTACGGATGCTATCAACGCAATAGTAGAAGGTTAGTAGAAAGTTTAGCTTGTTTATATTCACAGTTCTCAATACATAGACAGTTGGATATGAGTTAATCAATTACTACAGGCATATTATTGGCAACCTCGAAAATGCTTTATAATCGCTAAAACCGAAAACAACATAGTATATTTATAACAATAAATATCTTTTAAAAATGTAGTCGGCGTATACGCTGACTTTGAGATAAAGTTTGCAATTTACTTTTCTAAATAAATAAATACAATTAAACAAAAGTTAAACTATTGTGTTGTGTTTTTCACTTGTAAGTTGCATATTCACCGCATTAAATGTGTGTTTGAATTGTCAAACCACACATTAGTGTGAGTAGATAAAAAAATATACTACGGGAGAGCACTTCATATGTGTCCTCATATGCCTTGTTATGAGTATCTTTCTTCACTATCGAAATATGTCGTATGTTGCTATTTGATTTAAACGCAGTTTTCTTTCGACACATTTAAATCACAAGTCAATAGTGCCGTCATGCGAAAATGGGACTTAAGCGTTTCGGCAAGCGTTGTTAAACCCAACATGTGCTTTTGCGCAGTCAGGCCATAGGCGATGCTGTTCGCTATAAAATCACTCAATATGTTATGTTTCTCCTTACCAGAAGGAGAGATAGCTGAGTGGGCTATTTATATGATGGGCGCATATGGAATAAGACCCATTTTCGCATGACGAGGGTCATTACAAATCTGATTGCAAATTGAAAATGCCACATTTTAGAACAATGCTTTTTGATACAAAATTGAATTCAAAAAAGCAAACTTGATTATAATGGCAGCCTATCCACACATTAAGGAATGATTTCCAGACGTGCTGACCAAGTACGGCAAACATTGTGGTATGATAATTAAACGATTTTCTCTTACCGTGACACTATACTATTTCGCTAATGAATATTTTCTCATCTTTGAGGCGAAAGTGACATTCTGCGAGATGGATTGTAACGCGTAATTGTAACAGGGCCACAATTTGTGTCGTTTGAGCATACTGAGAGTAGTCCGGAATTCCTTACACTGAACAGTGCTACATCCTTTGAATTGAGCACATACGGAGTGATGTAGCAAAAATTCAGAGGTTGTATCTCGAATCAGCTTATTAAATATTCGAAAATATTCATGCGTGTCTGTTGGCGTGATGTAAAAGTCACTAAGATAGAAACTGAGTAAAACAGCTACGCCTAAAAGCGCATTAGTGCTCTATACCTATGTTTATGTCAGCGTTGTTCACACCGTGTGAACTGCTCGGTTAACAAGTAAAGCATAAACAGCAATGTTTATATACTTTTATACCTCCATATACAAGATACGAAGCTTATTGTATATTTTGAATTTGTATATGGTGTCAAAAATCAAAAGTTGTGTACCCGGAACTTTCATTACGAATTTATATTCTTGGTGAGATAGTTATTTGATATTAGAAAAAAATATTCCTTTAATATGATGGTAACTGCAAATTTTCTTTTTATTAAGTTCTCATTACCATTTTCATCATACTTTCTATGCTTTCAGAACGTCCAAAAAGCATGTTGTTTTTATGTTGTCTAAGTTATTTCTATGAAATAATAAGGATGATAAAAAGTGCACACAATACTCGACCCACACACTTTATAAAGTTGAATGGCGCGTGTTCATTTCAAACTTGCGATTGATTTTGAAAAATGAATTGCGTGTTAAATTATGCAATAACGAACATCTTCAGTGCCTTCAGCGCTTTGATTATTATAATATGAAAGCAAACTGCATATACGTTTTCTTTTTTTCACATGTAGGTTAGCGCAAAATATATGAAAGTAATGTGTGTAACTCTATGGTAAAATTTGAGGGTATATGTTGTACATTTGACAACAAATTGCTACTGTGAATTTTAGGTATATGTTCTTTTATTAATCACATGTTGTTTAGTGATGTTTAAATACCTTGATTTGTAGCATGTGTACCATGCAAGAGCTTATGTTGAGGTAGCATACATGAATGTGTTTTGTTTGTTTGATTCAATATTCTAGGTTTGCGTGTTTAAACTTTATTCAAAGGTTTAGTGTTTAACATTCAGAATGTGTTACTGCGAAATAATATATTAATTCGTAAGAAACGTTTAATGCAGTATTGCGCTGTGATACATTTATGCATGAAATATCACGTTGCGTCGTTTAGTTTAATTTGTTTCCGTAAGGTACACTTTTAAATAAAAAAGATACTTTATCCTTAGTTTATGTCAGAACATGCCACTGTCTTTCTGCATTTAAATGCATAACTGACCCACGTCATGCAAACGTATGTCGTTTGCATTATGCGGCCAGAGTGACTGCAGACCAGCCTGTGCAAACGCAAGGTCTGTTCAGAAGCTACTTTGTCCGCCATAAAGTCACTCAAGTATTCAATCTCTCATTATCGGTCAGGGTGGCTCCTGAACAAATTGCGCGAATGCAGAGGACGGCAATCAGTAGCGCCAATTATTGTATAGCTCAGTAGTCACGAGGAAAATTGAAATACGAACTGAACAAATTAACACAACATGCAAAATGTGGTCCATATGTGGAACAGACAAAACTGTCAAATACAGTTTCCGTTCCAACAATGTCATCGTTACCTCGGCAACCTCCATGTTATCGCGGCCTCCTTATTTGCATGAAATTGACATGCACGTATGTTCACACTATCATACAATTACTTATAAAATACATTGTGCATCTATAAAATAGATGTATACGTCACACGTAAAGCCATTTTGTAATCATAAGATTGTAAATAAAAGGAAACAACGATCTTGTACTAGCGCGTATTTGAACGCTCGTTACCTATAACGAGTCAACGACCATTGTTATCTTTTGTTTATGTTATTAATGGAGCAAATATCAGATGTGTGTATGTAATCGGACAAAATTCTGCCTCAACAAAAAGATAAAGGTGGGCGCAAGTAGCTAAATACCATCGCGTAACAGATTCCGGCCGTTGAAATATTCATTAATCATAAATAAGCCCGGCGAAATGGATGTTTCTTACAATTTTTTTATTTTTACTTTTTTAATTTGTCACGTTACAAATACGTTGATAACAAGTCAAAATAATTATACGTTGTAGATTTACGAGTGTGATTTTTATTTTATTAAAAGATTGTAAAGTCATCACATACATTGTTAAACAAGTAGAGTAGCCGACTCCTCTCCTGATACTTCTCTTTAGTTCGGTAAAGGTTCTGGTCTAAAGAGTTCTGAGGTGGACCTCCGCTATTGGGGGTACAAAAGGCGGGTGTCGACTTCATAGCTGTTGCACAAGAAATGAGTTTTCAATAGGAAGGCAGTTATTTTTGTGGCATTATATGCGGCATTTGTTATTGGTTAAACATTTATTTTGTTGCATTTCTTCTGTTAGCCACGTAATAATGAATAATAAATGGCTTGTATGTGAGATTTATTTTGGAGATTTGCAAACATGCTTTTCGTATCAATAGCGCCATATTCATGATTATACTCATAAAATACCGAGATACTGCTTGAAGCAAATTAAGGTCTTTGTTGAAAAAGGATAGAAACATCATTACACAAGTCTTCATATGTTTGCTTAATACCGTTTTAGCCATTTATAGTATGCTACTTAATCTGAAACCACATATAATTAAACAATGTGCGACACAAATTAACGGACTTTTTACTGTGTTTTGTTTGTTTAACATATTATTAAAACAAAACAAGAATCACTATAAATTTAAATGGCGTTTATATTTCATTGGTTGGCAAATAGAAATGTGTCGTAAATCACTTCGCAGATGGTGTAAAGACCTGATACTATGCGAACCACCATTCCCATCGTCGTGTGGACATTTTAATAAAAGCAATGAACTATCAAATAATGATTTACACTGCAGGTGTATAAACGTACTTGGATGCAAATTATTAGTTGTGCGATGCTTTTTTTACTCTTGGGTAGAGCTCGCGAACATTGAATCAAGGTTCATAATGCCGATAAATCTACTAACAAGCAATCGGCAAATTGTGAGTATAAAGGATGTAGCCTCAGGGCCCCTACGATATAAACGTTGGATGGGCATGTACAAAGTGAGCATATGAATGCAGAGCTGTTTGCATGCAATGTTCCAAAATTTCACAAAAGGTAGCGCATGCCTCTGAGTTCATAGTCCAATACCAATGCGTGGAGTGTAAGACTTGCTTCTCCAGTAAACCGCTGCTAGCCGAGCATTAGTACCTTCATATGATGGAGAAATTACGATGCTTTTCCAGCTTTATCGACCTTGCGAAGGCATCGCGAGGTCACATCCATGAAAACCTCGCTTAAGTGCCAGTTTTGTACGCGGTATGTCTCAGATGCTGTAGACCTAAAATCGAACATCGTTCCACGCTGATTTAAAAAAACCCCATTTGCGAATGTATTTTTGCGTCGTGTGCAGAAGAGACTTCCGATCAGATGAGAAGATGTTTTTACACCGTCGCGAGCACCAGAACCTCTGTCAGTGCTGAGTTTGTTTCAGGACTTTCTCGAACGAAACACAGATTTTAAACACATGGAGACACATGAGAACTACACGTGTATGGAGTGCTGTGAAGATATGGGTCAGGAGAGTCTGAATGCCCACCTAAATATATATTATAGTGTTCTGGGACTTAGAATAGTTAATTTGTTGGTTGTGTCAAGTTCTATTTCACAAGAGGCGCAGCCTCTTAATTCTCTCATTGTCTTGATAGGTTTCTGAGAGTGTTTTCTTTAATTATGGAGTGTTTTAATCACCCTCGACAAAATGGTAGATCGGATTATAGGAATTAATTGTGTCTATCCGTAACTTAGTCTGTCCTTAAAACTATCGTTTCCGCGCCATATCTGCTATACCCTTTGACGTATTTGCATGAATCTTGCCTCAGATGTTAAGGCAATAAGATAATGTGTAGGAGGCACGTGCCACTAATAATCGCTCAAGCTTAAGGTCGTCCTTAAATGTCAAAAGTTTGAGCCTCATTTTTGTGTTCGCTCCATAATTTCTTAACCTCTGAAGAAGTTTCTTGAAACTGGACTGTAACATGTTTAGGTCCTTACGATGTTATGCAGAAGGCCTGAGTAAGTCACGAGGCCAAGATCCTTTTTCAAGCTTAAAGGTTTGTGCCTCCATGCTTGAGTCAACTTAATATCTCCTATACATTTTACAAGATTTTCATGAAACTTGCCTAAAATGATAAAGGCATTGAGAAGATGTGTCTTTAATGCGGGCTCAAGATAAAGGTTGTACTTAAAGGTTAAACTGTTTTTGAGTCTCCATTGTCTTCTCCATATCTTATGGACGCCTCAAAGGATTTTTATGAAACTTTGCTGAAATGTTGAGGGTATGAGAAAATTAACGAAAGGCATCAGTCAATAACGTCTGCTCAAGGCCAAGATATAAGGTATAATGAATCAAAGGTGTTTTTTTCATGTCCGACCC